>NC_054371.1:220386990-220676990 GCF_017654675.1 Xenopus laevis
ATATTATCTTGGTTTTGAAAGGCTGTACTGCATGGAATTATGAATGAATCAAATGTACACATTCAGGTTAATATACTGAAAAACGGGTGTAAAGTTAAAAAAAAGAGGGGGGCAAAGCATTCTGCTCCAATTTAACTTTTTATAAACATTCCTCTCTAAGTGACAGATACATTAGTGTTCAAGATTTGTTCTGGGCTCAATCTTGCCAAAAAAAAACCCAAAACATTACGTACACGGATCCAAATGTTTTTATTACTGCACTTCTCGTTCATTGTGAAGAATTCATGATTCTGTTTGCTGTGGTTTTTTTTTCATTAGATGCTGGGGAATCAGTAAACTCAACAATGTTTCTTGGGTTTTGATGAAGGAAGGTTTCCCTTGGAGGAAGATTTTTACATTTTCTAAATTAAGCTTTTTCCAAATGTGATTGCTTAATAAAAATCCCGATTAAACTCAATCAAGTTTTTTTCCTGATCCCAATGGAGGGGAAAAAATGTTGATTGCAATGAAAATTCTCGTTGTTTTATTTTTACAAATTCAGCTATGAACTAAAAAATAGATTGATTGTTGAAAATACACCTACCATACTGACTTTTTAGACATTTTCTATGTGTCAAGGTCGGCTCCCTAAATCCAGAACAAGTGCAAGGCTTAATCTTCCGCCTGTAGCAGCCGCCTTTGGCCTCAGAGGAGCCCTCAGCTACTTAGATGCCGCTAGGTCTTAATAAGAGATGAGCCAAGCAAGAGTTCTGGACTGGCAAAGGGGCACGGTCGTTACCGAGGTTTTGGAAGGAAGGCAACAGTTCAGGAAATAGACGAAAAGCGTAGTCAGGCAGGCCGGGGTCGGTACGGGTGGAGTTCAGCAAGGTCAATCAGGCCGGGTTGGTACAGGCAATGTTCAAGGATAGTCAGGCAGGCAAGGGTCAATACCTGTAGAATTCAGAATAGTCAGGCAGGCAAGGGTCAAAACAGATATCAAACAAGACTAGAATTGCACCCAGGATACTAACAAGTTTGACCTAACAAAAGGCCATGAGTTTGAGTTCAAAGCCCCTTTAAATATTCACATTTTTGCGCCACTCGGCTTGATGAAGTTACGCGGCACCGGCATAAACCCGGAATGGATCAACCACACACGCCATAGAGGAACCAGCGATTGAACAAAGAGGACTAGGGCTGCGAGCGTTCCCACGGCGGGCGTCCCCGTCGGGCGTCCCCGCCGGGCCCTAGTCCCCGCTAGACCACCAGGGTATGTTACACTATGTTTGTGTTTGTTTTTTTGATCTATAAGTCTTGAAAATTTGTGTTCGAAAAACTTGAATTTGAAATTGTGTTTCTTCGCTGCAATTTTCTGGAAAACGTCATCTTCAATTTTAATATTTAGGTCCCTTAGAGGCCCATTTATTAACATTTTCATTTTAGTGGTATTATTGGTTTTTAAAACCATGAATAAACTCATTTTCTCTAAAACCACAAATGCCTTGTAATTTATTAAAATATCCAAACATAAAAACTACAAACAAAACAAAAAAGTGCAAAGATGTGTTAAAAAAATCTGAAAATGACTAAATCCTCTGAAATTTGAGTTTTTCAGACAATTACTAGCAAACAAAATGTAAAAACCTCTATGGGACCTCGACTGCTTTTATTTGCTGATGTTTTGTATTAGTGCTTCGCAATATGTTGGCGCTATATAAATACATGTTAATAATAATATTACAGTTAATTCATGAATCTCAAATGTTTTGCGTTTAAGAGAAAATTAATTTTTAGAGAAATTATGTGCTTTGTGAAAAAAATAGAAATTTGAATGTTAGCTAATAGGCTTCCTAATGTCCTGTGAAGCCTAAGGTGGGTGACAGGAAATTGGTGGGATTCAGAAAATAATTATCTAAAAAATATAAATTGTATTTACTGACAGATTGGCATTTATGAGAATCTTTATTTGTATAAAAACTATTCTAAGACCTGTGAATAGGTTTAGAAGCATTTCAAGGTCTAGCCTGGTCAAATTCACACATTCTCATCTCATTCAAGGTTGATTTTTAAGTGAAGTTCTGCTACATAGCGTGTAACCAGAGTCATTATGGATTTTAATTTCATAGCAAATCTCTAAAAATTGCAGGGATTTCCTAGCAACACAAATATCTGGGGGGACACTGGCATGTTTTTTTCAATAAACAAGAGACCATTAGTGGCTGTTTTTTAACATCTGCCATGCTCTCACCCACACTGTAGGATTTGCGGGCATATATGCCATTTTTCACACAAAACAAATGTTGTACCCTTGGAGCTACTTTGCCTGTAACATTCATAAAGCACCCAAATCCTACATGCTCAAGGGCTAATTGAATAAGCTTGGGAAAAAAACTATGCATTCAAAGTGACTCTGGCATGTTTCAAATCATATAATGGCCTTAATGTGAGTGGGGACAGTTAGATGTTAAGTCAGTGACATATCTGAGATTTTTAAATCAAATCCACAAGAAGGAAATTGTGCAACTCACATTGCACAGGAACATTGCTAAGCCTTATGGGAATTGGGGCACTGAGTCCAAGTAAATAACTCTGGGAAAACCTGTTTATTCAAGCTTGCTCAGAAATCAAGGGAAATGTTGAAACTACACTATATAAACATTTAAGGGTGACACATTCTGAGCTACATATATCACTTTCACAAAGGTCAAAGTGAAAATTCCTAAGGGTAACATAATGGGACATAATGGTTCTGTAAACTCTATTGTCTTAATTGTAACCAGGGTAGCTGGGGTGGGGGGGTACACTTGATGGTCAGTTAGGTTGAGATCTTGGGTTGAGTGCTTATTTGCAGATCTAGATACCCCTGGAACTATAGCAGGGTGGCTGTTCTGATCATATTTCCTTATACCTGTAGCTTTGTTAGGAGCCACAGGGACCTAGCTTAAATGTCAGTTCAAGACATGAAGCTCAAAAGTCAGTTGTGGTAAGATTTAGGTGCATCCTTATTTTCTCATTTAGAAAGCTCTTGAACTATAGTAGGGTACTGATAGGATCATATTTCCTTATACCTGTAGCCTGGTTAGGATCCAAAGGAGACCATATTGATGACCAGTTAGGGTGGGATTTTGAGTTGAATGCATAATTGCTTTTCTAGGTACCCCTGGAATTATAGCAATGTGACTCTTCTGACCATATTTTGTTATACCTGTAGATTTGTTAGGAGCCAAAGGGGGCTTGATGGTCAGTTATGGTTGGATTTGGGCAATTGCTTATTTGCTGCCCTGGATACCCCTGGAACTATAGCAGGGGGACTGTTATGACCATATTACATACCCTTGTTGCCATGTTAGGAGACCAGTTATGGTAAGATGTATATAGTATTTATAGAAGTATGACTATTCTGCCCATATCTCCTTAAATCTGTAGCATTGTTAGGAGCCAAAGGGGTCCACCTTGAAGGTCAGGTATGGTGGGATTTGGGTGATTACCTTATTTGCTGCCCTGGGTAACCCTAGGAGATACAAAGCTCGAAAGTTACTGATAGGACCATATTTCCTTATAGCTGTAGCCTTGTTAGGAGCCAAAGGAGCTCATCTTGATGACACGTTAGGATGGGATTTTGGGTAGAGTGCTTATTTTCTGCTCTAGGTACCCCTGCAATTATAGCAGGATGACTGTTCTGACCATATTTCTTTATAGCTATAGCCTTATTAGGAGCCAAAGGAGCCTAGCTTGAAGGTCAGTTATGGTGGGATTTGAGCAATTCCTTATTTGCTCCCCTGGATACCCCTGGACCTATAGTAGGCTGACTGTTGTGACAATATTCCATACATCTATTGCTTTGTTAGGAGACCAGTTATGGTAAGATGTATATAGTATTTATAGAAGTATGACTATTCTGCCCATATCTCCTTAAAACTGTAGCATTGTTAGGAGCCAAAGGGGTCCACCTTGAAGGTCAGGTATGGTGGGATTTGGGTGATTACCTTATTTGCTGCCCTGGGTAACCCTGGAACTATAGATTGGTGGTTGTTATGACCATATTTCCATACATCTGTTGCCTTGTTAGGAGACAAAAAGGGGCACAGCTTAAAGGTCAGTTATGGTAAGATGTGGGTGCTTCCTTATTTGCTGATCTAGGAACCCCTTGAACTATAACACGGTTACTGTTGATGATGACTTGATGTCAACAGAAATATTCAGGTATTTCACTGATCTTCATGGATCTTAATCCATCTTAAACCTTGGCATTGTCTCCATCAATGATAATCCACAAGACCTTGCTGCGCAGCACACACCATTAAGTATAGGTGGAATATCAGCAGGGACCAAACCCTCAGCCTTATTAAATCTGCCCATTTCCCCAAAAATTGTCTTTTTCACCAGCTCTCTAAATATTGCTTTCCTGTTATCATGGGTATTGTTGTGGAAGACATTACTACACCTTATTTATATTTGTTTACAAGGCACAACACAAGGGCACAAAACTTGCAGCTAAATACCAATATCAATGTTTTGCACTTTGCACAGTTTAATGCATCCACTGGAAGTGGTTTACTGAAAGATTTCAAGTGATTTAGAGAAGTCTGAATCACATATATATATTTCTGAATATTTGATAGACCCTTTAAAGGTTTGATTTGCCATGAACATTTATACTTATAGCTCAGTTTAGAGCTATATGAAAATACGCCTACAGTGCAACCATAGAAGCAATACAGAGGTTCAAATTATTCTGAAATAAATATATTTCCTACTAGGAAATGGGAACGTAAAGCTCTAAGTTGCCATTATCCATAATATCAACTCTGAAATGATTATTTCGTATTTACAACAGCCAATGTATTCACTCTATTCATACAAATGTCACCGGTTCTTCCATAATAATTCATTTTAGGATAAAAATGAGTGTAATTTAGTTGCTATAAATGAAATGCAGCTCAAATTAAATTAGTGGCGTGGATAACAGATGTTAGCCACCCATAACTTCTAACATTTAATAACCAGTGCAACTGCACCTTCAGATCTGCTCAGCCATACATAGCAGTATTAATGGTATTCCTGGCAGATCCAAGATAAAAAAACAGTCTGCAATGTTGTCTTGCATATGGTGGTATCCAATCCAATATACATAACATTTATCTAAAACAGAAACACGGACGCTGATAGTTTCCGATTCACACTTTATTGGTGAGCAGAAGAAATAATCACATTTAAAACGTCTTCACATTTTGATATGAATTGATGAGTTGAAAATAGATGAATGCATTGAGCTTAAAAATGATGCATTGAAAATAGAAATGTTAAAAAATAGGATTCAATTATAACAGACAATAACGATAGAAAATCCTATACGGCAGTGTATTTATCACTGGTGGACTCGGAATTGTTCAAATTTGAAGACAGATAAAAATCTTAACTCAATGAATAAAAAGTTGAGCTTTAATTTCACTGAATTGATGGGCTTACTTGAAATTACTTAAAATATGAAATAAAGTTTGTATTGGCTAACAAAAATTGGAAATTAAATTACATCCACGACCATCTTAAACAACCTAAAAATACTGAAAAACCACAGACATCCTGGAAAAACAAAGAAAGTCCTGAAGAAGGGAAACCATATCTGATTATGTTGTTATGCCATTTCCTAATTTCAAAAATATAATACAACCTGTTAAAAAATATTGCTTATATACGTACAGGATGTAACAGTTGTTTGTACATGGGGGTACCTAAGATCTCAGTTATCCCAGATGGTATGCCTTAGATTCCTGGCCAATGGGTCTCAACCCCAGGCAACTCCCAGTAGGGCATGAGTTGCATGTGACTGTTCTCTAAGGTGGGCCCTCACTTTACTGTTGTAGGAAGGGTGAACCACAAACTTGATCTTTCAAATAACTTGGGCAACAGTGGTTCTTTAAAAACAAATCAAATTCTTTATTGGGCAGAAGTTAACACAATTTCTCATTGGCTGCTGATTCAGATGGTACAAGATCACAAATCTCTTTCATTAGTTGTTATTCCTTCAATCACAGCCAGGATCGGACTGGGCCGCATGGGTTGCAAGACAAGAGTCCCTGAGTCGGCAGCCCCCAGGGTCCAGAGGGGGCCCCTGAGGTAGAAGCCCCAGTGGGCCATGGGCTCCCCAGTTCATGTTCACAACACCCCAGAGCTAATACTCACTGCCTCTGTGAAACAGTCCCCAGTGCTAGGGGAATCTCACAGTTGAGCCCCTATACTGGCAGCATTGACACTGCAGGGTACTAACTCTTACTGGCCTCTTTGTTGGAGCCTCTGGTTGCTCTACTAACTACCCTGATCCTGCCTCTCATTCCTAGAGTCAGTTATAACAAAGCTTTCCTTGCCCTTACTTCACCTACTGGAACCTACCTCTGTTCAGGCCACCTCTTCTAGCAAGTGGGAACTAAAAGAGGCCAAGCACATGTGGGCCTCCCGTTTTAATGACTAGGGAACTGTAACACTCATGTGCCAGTTGCTAAAGTGCCAGGATAATACGTCAACCCAGGAAAGGGAAAAGTCTCCCCACTGTAAATCAGGCTCAAGTCTATAGATCTACCTGAAATAAAGGTTGGCAAACCTTTGCCCACCTACATATTTATTGTAATTCATAAAGTATCATTTTAATCTTAGGAATCAATCATCAATTTTAACTGAGACAATAACCAATTCTTCTTCACCAAGACGACCAGCAGCATCCACCATGCCCCCTTTTCCCCACAGGATTGTTTATTTGCATCATTCATTCCTATCCTGAAAGCCCACCCCTACATTTGTGCTGCCCTAGACCTGGGCCTTTGTGGCCTTGCTAATTAATCCAGGCCTGTGAACTATTTAATAGATTTCATGCACTTTTAGAGACACATTTATTAAGGTTCGAATGTCAAATTCATGTGAATTCATGTGAATTCGAATGGGGGGATATGTATAAAAAAATCAAATATCTAAAACTCGGACGAATATTCCCGACCAGATTAGAAATCGACTAAACTCAATTTGAGTTTTTTCTAACAAAATTGTCAAAAAAAGTCAAATTTGTCAAAAGTCAAATTTGAGTTCTTAAAGGTCAGAGTATGATAAATTGGAATTTTAATTAAAACGCAAATCGAGTTTGGATAATTCACAAGTCAAGTTTTGACCATAAAAAAAATTGAAAATTCTTATAAGAATTTTCAGTTCAACCCTTGATGAATCTGCCCCCCAGTGTTGAATTCTTAGATGCAATAAATGTGGGGCCATTTTAAATCAGATGTAAATTGATATTCTCTTCTATTGCCCAAAAAATTATTTGTCATTTTTGCTGTTACCTTCACCATATTATTATTGTCAGGGAGGCTGGCTGACCAGAACTATAGTTTACATCAATGTAGGATTTTAAATATATTTACAGAATAGGTAGGGTTTTTACTTGGGAAGACAGAGAAACCATCGGCACGGATGTTTTAAAATATAAATAGATATACTTGTATATAAATAAAAATAGAAATGAGAAATTTAAAAAGTGACTATTTGGATATAATAGTTTCCTTTCATTATGGCAAATCCCAAATTTCCAGTAATTTAGACATATAATTTAAACTTCTGCAAAATGTGGAGGCAATAAAACTGGAAATCATAAGTTCCAGCCTGGGGAGGGTTTACGTAATATTTCCTTCAATGAGTTTAACAGCTGCAAAAGAAGTAAAGTTTCCTGTTTTCCGCAATCAGTTGTGAGGTGGCAGGTGCACTTCAAGGGGGCATAACTTTCAGCAGTACCGCAGGGCGAGCCAGATCGTTGCCAATTAATCACCCAGTAAAATACACATGACAGCTCATATATAATAGCCTTTGACTAAATTTTTTTCACTCCTATGATGAGACAAGAATTTCGAGTACTACCTACACAGTGTAAAAAGAATTTTCCAACTATTTTAGATCCCACTGGATACAAATTTTGGAAAAAAGGTGCATTGTACTAAAGCAGAAATATTTGGCAGGAGTATATACCACTGACCTTCATAATTAATGAATAAGACACAATAGAGACTTACTGTATTTCATAGCTACGTCATTTGCCCTTACTTCCTATTCCACATTGGGGAAACACCATCTTTTTTACTTAAAGGGACAGTATACACCCACAACTACCTTCTTGCCATTATAAAATCCTAATTTGAAGTTGGGCTATGTTTACTGAACTTACTTCCCCTTACCTCCCTTTTGCTCATTATTTGCGGCTTTTAAGGGTAACACTCAAATGCTTAATTTTATACCAAAATCCGCTGCTTGTGCAGCATCGGACTAGCTGCAACTACCCTTCCACCTTTGAACACCCGCTCCATCTGCAACCCCCATTATGCCTGCCCCAAGTACCCTGGTTTAGCATCCTGCATGGTTTGTTCAACCCGACCCACGACCCGGACCCACTACCCGCATACTTACTCGCTTGGACCTGCTACCTGACCCGACCCGCAAGTACCTTATCCGCAACCTGATCATTGACCCGCTGACCATCAAGAAACAGGAAGTGCTGTCATTGTAAACCAGAAGTGACATCATTAGAAGTAGGCGTGATCAGAAAAAAAGGAAAAAACAGGAAGTGTTGTCATTGTAAACTGGACGTGCGCCCAATGCAGTTTAGGATTCAGTGGGGTGGCATGCCGCCCTAGGCCTTGTCACAAATCTGGGCCTGGCGCTAACTGCTGATTGGTTGCGATTCTGGGCTACTATATATTATTATATCAATAATGAATGCATCATAAAAAGTCAAAGTATTATTTGTTATTTAATGAAAAAATGTCTCCCACTGAATCTTTCCTATTCATTTTTGTTGTCTGCCCAGCATTTTTTGGCAAAATAATTCAGGAGCTCAAACCTGCCAATAACCATTGAAACCACTTGGGCACATGATTGTTTGTCTGACTGTAAATCTTTCCATCGCCCCACTTCAATTCATAATAACTGTTGAGAATTCTGCAATTGCTTTAACCTAACCCTTGAATTATTTTTTAACTATTTTCTAAGGGAAAATGCTGTGGGACCGTTCTTGTTGAGGGGAAAAACCAAGAATATTTAACAGTGAAATGCATTTTTACCAGTGCTGAATATTTTTGTGAATCCACACTAGCATGTCACTCCTCATTTTTGTTTAGAAAAAAAACATATTTTTGTACAGGTAAATCCATGCATTTTGTTTCACCAGAAAAAAAAGTCTTCTTTATACAGGGAATATTTCAGGAAAAACACCCATTGATGCCAATGCATTTGGCGAAATTTACAGTTTCATGAATTTTTATGCAATTTCCCAAATTTTTCAGTGAAGTGAAACAGAAACTTTGCTTTGTTTCCACCATAGGACTATTCAACTTTACCCCTTACTATTAGTGAAGGGCGAATAAATTTACGAAACTCCCATGACAATTCGCCAGTGAGAATTTGCCGGCGTCAAAAAAATGTGGCCGTGCGTTGCTTGCGTCAAAACCATCCTACGTCAATACTATTTGGACACCCATTGACGCTGGCATCCACATTGTTGCGAAAAAATTTACGCGGGCATCAAAATTCAAGTTTCACAAATTTTTGCAGTTGAGCAAATTTTGCGGGAAATTCGAATTTTTTTCGGCAAAGCAAAACGGGAAAAATTCGCCCATCGCTACAATCTACAGGTATGGGACCGGTTATCTAGAATGCTTGGGACCAGGGGCTTTCTAAATAACAGGTATTTTCTTAATTTGGATCTAGATATCTTAAATATACCAGATAATCATTTAAAATCATTTAACCCAATAGGCTTGTTTTGCTTCCAATAAGGATTAATTATATCTTAGTTGGGATCAAGTACAATCTACTGTTTTATTATTACAGAGAAAAAGGAAATCATTTTAAAAATTTTGGATTATTTGAAGAAAATGGATTCTATGGGAGACAGCCTTTCCATAATTTATCCCTTTCTGGATAATGGATTTCTGGATAATGGATCCTACACCTGTATATGTAATTGACATGAGCATGGCTACTATATGTCAGGTCCCCTGTTGGGACGTAGGAGACCCAGTCCAACAGTTCATTTATAAAGAGCAGCAAATCCAAGGCTGGGTCCAAATTTTGCTGATTCCATAACACAACCTGCTTTTAAAGGGGAAATAAAGTCTAAAATAGAATAATGCCATAAATGCTGTATTTTGTATACTAAACATAAAAAAGAACTTACTGTACCACAAGCCTAATCAATAAAATGATTTATGCTTTCAAAGTTGGCCACAGGGTCACCATCTTGTAACTTTATTAAACATCTTTGCAAGACTAAGACTGTGCACATGCTCAGTGTGGTCTGGGCTGCTTAAGGATCGTCATAAATGATCAAAACAGCAGAAGTCAAATAATATCTGCCAGAAGTCGATACAGCAAGACTGATTAATAATCAGAATATGTAGACTGCACTGTGTCCTGTGTTGTCATGTAATCTAATGTGGATTTTATAATTTTTGTATTGTTTAATACAAACTTTCTCCAACGCTTCAGAACGATGGCTGCAGCAAAATAATCCTCCAAATAGAATCCCAGTTTATCTGTTTAAATCTGGCTCCATGATCTTTGTCCCTGCAGCTGGAGTTGGAAACAGTAAAGGGGATGTAAAGGCAAAAATAAAATCCAATACAAATCTCTACACAGTCGCCGACTGCTCTACAGGGAAACAAACAAAGCTGCTTGAGTTCTGCAATGCTGGGAAGTAAGACGGGGGCTCCCCCTGCTGTTCATAAGTATGATTGTTTCCCTGCAGAGCAGTTAGGGACCGTCTGACAATTCCTATCCACAGCAGTAAATGAAGGGAGAATTTCACTGCATACAGTCAGGTCTCTTATAAAAACAGTACACATTTTTTAATTAAAGTGTATTGGAGATAGGTTTCTTTTTCATTAAAGAAAGTAAAAATTGGATTTTATTTTTTTGCCTCTACATGCCCTTTAATGTGTTTTAATTTTGTTTAGAAATATCCTTAAGGATGTAACCAAGATATTTCCCAGACATTACACACTGAGTTTTCTAAACCTACTGGAATTTTCAGTTATTTATAGAGGGGCCAGGCATGGGCTGAGGATTCTGGGAACTCTATTTTCCCTAGAAGCCGTTTAATGAAGGTTCATCAGAAAGAAATAAACTCTGTTTACTGATTTCTGGTGAATATGTAAGTTTTTTCAAGTAATCCATCGGGCTTAAAAAAGGTTAAACAGGGATTTGAGTTTAAGCCGACGTTGGCAAGTGCTATTTCCAGTTTATATAAGGTCTTACAGCATCCTCTATATTTAGCTATGTTAATAAAAAAAGATTGTTCGTCATTATAGCAGCTTAGAGCATATAAATCACATATGGCTGAACAAATCTAAAAGGAGCTAAGGTGATTCATTGCCATAATCCTTTGTTATACGAATTCACATTAAATCCCGGTCACTCCTGTTTTCTCAGGATTTGGTTTAACCTTGTTGTTTGAATGTGCATAAGACTGTCCTTATTTAATAAATGCCATATATACTCGGTCCTGCATATTTGAATAAGCTAAAAAGAAGCTGAACACAACATTTGTTTCTTTTGTTTCAAGATCCTCATTTTGAGGCCTGTGCTACATGAGACAATAAATCCCATTATTTATTATTCATTACTTCTCATGGAGTCTCAGGTTGGGAGTTTAAATAACAGTAATTCAAGAGTGTTTTTGGTCACATTATATCTCCCATGGGCAAGTGCATCACTGTGAGAATGTGGGGAAACTGTACAGACTTGTGGTTGGGTGCGCAGAAGATCAGATGTGTGCAGGAAACACACACAGGCCTTATTTATGTAAAACAATCTGTACAATTTCTGCCATTGCTATTTTTTAGCAAAAATGTCAGGTGATGTACCCAGCAGGCTGTCTGCAACATTCACCTGCTAATTTGCTGGGGCAATGAGTGGCATGCTAAAGGTTTTCCATCTTGCTATGGAAATCCTTTGGACTTTTCCACAAATTTTTCTGAGTTTTCAGACTTTTTAAGCCCAAAATCTTCCAAATCATCGGTTATCAGTACTGACAGCAGCGCAGACACTGGGACCTTCCCCATTGACTAACACAGGACCCCGAGAGCTTTGAGATGCCAGGTTTTCGGAGTTTTCCTAACATATGACTTTAATTAATCCCGAAAAAAAACATTTTAAGGTCGGGCATTCGGAGCTTAATAAACAACCCACTTAGGGGCCCATTCACCAAGCTCGAGTGAAGGATTCGAAGTTAAAAAACTTCGAATTTTGAAGTGTTTTTTTGGGCTACTTCGACCATCGAATGGGCTACTTTGACCTTCGACTACGACTTCGAATCGAAGGATTCGAACTAAAAATCGTTCGACTATTCGACCATTCAATAAGTCGAAGTACTGTCTCTTTAAGAAAAAACTTCGACCCCCTAGTTCGCCATCTAAAACCTACCGAACCCAATGTTAGCCTAAGTGGAAGGTCCCCATAGGCTTGCCTAAATTTTCTTGGTCGAAGGATAATCCTTCTATCGTTGGATTAAAATCCTTTGAATCGTTCGTTTCGAAGGATTTAATCGTTCGATCGAAGTTTTTGCGCTAAAATCCTTGGACTTCGATATTCGAAGTCGAAGGATTTTAATTCCCAGTCGAATATCGTTCGATTGCAGTTTTTGCGCTAAAATCCTTGGACTTCGATATTCGAAGTCGAAGGATTTTAATTCCCAGTCGAAAATCGAGGGTTAATTAACCCTCGATATTCGACCCTTGGTGAATTTGCCCCTAAGTAATCCTAAAAAAAGTATTTTTTAAGGTCCGAAAATCAGATTTCGGGCATTCAGAGCTTAATAAATAACCCACTTAGGGGCAGATTCACTAAGGGTCGAATTTCGAAGTTAAAAATACTTCGAAATTCGACCCTCGAATTTAAATCCTTCGACTTCGAATATCGAAGTCGAAGGATTTAGCGCTAAACGTTCGATCGAACGATTAAATCCTTCGAATCGAACGATTCGAAGGATTTTAATCCAACGATCGAAGGAAAATCCTTCGATCAAAAAAAGGTTAGCAAGCCTATGGGGACCTTCCCCATAGGCTAACATTGACTTCGGTAGCTTTTAGCTGCCGAAGTAGGGGGTCGAAGTTTTTTTTAAAGGGAAAGTACTTAGACTATCGAATGGTCGAATAGTCGAACGATTTTTACTTCGAATCGTTCGATTTCGTTCGAATTCGAACGAATTTAACCAATTTGATGGTCGAAGTACCCAAAAAATACTTCGAAATTCGAATTTTTTTCATTCGAATCCTTGACTCGAAGTTAGTGAATCTGCCCCTTAGTGATTGGAACGTAGAGGGTTATTTACTAAAATCTGAATTTATCAATTTTTTTAAATAAGGAAACAATGACCAAACTCTAATATCCGATTTGACCTTATTTATATTAAAAAAAAGCTTGATTTAATTGGTTGGGGTAAAAACTTAATAAAATAGAGTGGATCGTACGTTTTTTGCAGAGGTTTTGCCGAAATCACTCTATTTTTTTTTGGGAATTTTTCCCGAAAAGCCTGAATTCTTCATTTTTTTTCCTTAAAAGGTTAGATTTTCGGGTTAATTCCAGCGCAGACCACAGGAACTTCAAAATAGGATAGGGACCTCTGCCATTGACTTATACACAACCTCGGCAGGTCTGAGATGGCAGATTTTCAGATTAAGGTTTTTTGCTTCATTGGGTTTTAATCAGTCTCAAAAAATCTAGGTACATGCTGCCCCACCCACCCCCCATGAAAAAAGCACTGCCAAATACAGGTTTCATATATTTGATAAATTATGGCAAAAATAAAAATGAGTTTAATTTAAAAAAATTTCCCACAATGGAGTATGGAGACCGTCAGCCAATCCAACTGTGCCAAGCCATCTTTTAGTGCACCTCCTCCGCTGTGGAAACACATAAGTTTATAGAATGCAAGTCCAAAGAACCCTCTCACGATATAGAAAGCAATAAGCCGCACCATTATATAACGAAAAACATAACTCTTATTGGACAGATTAAAAACACAAAAATAGTCAAGGCAGGGCAAGGGCTTGATGTATGTGAGCTAATCATAGGCTGCATACAGTCACATGATCAAAATAAATACCATGAACTATATGTTAACAGCAAGAATCAGCCAATAACATAACTACAGGTATAGGATCTGTTATATGGAAACCCATTATCCAGAAAGCTCAGAATTACAGGAAGGCCATTCCCATAGACTCCCTTTTATCCAAATAATCCAATTTTTTAAAAATGATTTCTTTTTTTTCTCTGTAATAATAAAACAGTTCCTTGTATAGGCATGTGATCTGTTATCTGGAAATCTGTTATCCAGAAAGCTCAAAATTATGTAAAGGCCATCTCCCTAGACTCCATTTTATCCAAATAATTTAGATTTTTAAAAATGATGTCCTTTTTCTCTGTAATAATTAAACAGTAGTTTGTACTTGATCCCAACTTAGATATAATTAATCCTTATTGGAGGCAAAACCAGCCTATTGGGTTTATTTCATGTTTACATGATTCTCTAGTAGACTTAAGGTATGAAGATCCAAATTACGGAAAGATTCGTTATCTGGAAAAACCCAGTTCCCGAGCATTCTGGATAACGGGTCCCTTACCTGTACTTAATCCTTATTGGAAACCAAACCGGCCTATTGGGTTTATTTATTTTATTAGTAGGTATGACGATCCAAATTACAGAAAGATCTTATCCAGAAAACCCCAGGTCCACAGCATTCTGGATAACAGGTCCCATACCTGGTACAAATATTGTTATGATTAGAACCTATGATTAAGGAACGGAAACCTGTCCTAAGGCATTGCCATGCCTAACTTTCTGGTTTTTTTTTAAATTCGTCCAATAAAAGGGAAGTTTTAATTGTTACCAAGGTGCGAATTATTGCTTTCTTTTTTCTACTACTCCTTAGAGCAGGTTTATGGATCATTTTTGTCATATTGTCTATGCCAGTGGTCCCCAACCAGTAGCTCGCGAGCAACATGTTGCTCTCCAACCCCTTGGATGTTGCTCCCAGTGGCCTCAAAGCAGGAGCTTATTTTTGAATTCCAGGCTTGGAGCCAAGTTTTGGTTGAATAAAAACCAGGTGTACAGCCAAACAGAGCCTCCTGTAGGCTACCAGTTCACATAGGGGCTACCAAACAGCCAATCACAGCCCTTATTTGACATCCCCATGGACTTTCTCATGCTTGTGTTGCTCTCCAACTCTTTTTACATTTAAATGTGGCTCACGAGTAAAAAAGGTTGGGGACCCCTGGTCTATGCTTATGTTAAAAAAGGGGTACACATTTCCCCTTTAATTTCCACTCTTCTTTCAGTAGCAGACACAAGCAGTATCTTCCATTAATCTTGCTTTTAATATGTTTTAATATGCAACTTGTTCTAATCAATTTCATTGCATCTGTAGAACCCAGTTCCAGTTGCAGAGGCAGGTGCATTATTCAGCATTGTTTTTTCCCATACACTTTTGCATTTGTTCCTTAGTAAAATTGATGAAATTCATTAGGATTTTGTAGAGTCAGCGATCTGAGTTTATACTTTATATCCACTTCTGAAAGCTCACAGTTTACAGAGCTCTGTAAATATAGAGAGGGAAATAAGACATTGGGGAGTGTGCAAACTGGGGTTTGATTAGAATATAAAAAAACACCTTTTTTAACTTATTTTTTTAAAATGTTTGCTCATTTAAAAAAAAAAAAAAAATATACAAAATAAACATAAATAAAGCAACAATATAAAGTCAGGTGCAGAATTCCTAAGCACAGGCATCAACGGGTCGAGAGCAAATAAATAGAATAAAAAAACATTAGCAAAGGGATGAGAGTCAAATAGGTCGTATTTAATATGGGCCTGTTAATGTTGGCTAATTGTATCCTCTGGAGAAAAAGCATAACCTATTTTCCAGAAAAAATAGGTTATTTACCTGGCTTGGAGATGTATGGGAAGATATTAGAGTGCATCCATAATGTTCCCTGTGAGTTTAATGAATATTGATTGCACACGCCACGAGCATACTGCAAATGGAGCACATTTTGGATTATTAAGAATGTTACTGCTGCAAAACAATAAAAAGGAAAATATTGAGCATTTTTTAACACGCTATAAATAGGAACTGATGACATTACGGGAGACAGAGATATATACTATCCCCGACGGTGGTCATGCAATTTATCACATACAGCAAAAAAAAAGCAGGAAAAAGAAATCAATATATTTTTCCCCTCTGTTGAATATCGTATGGGACATCGTGTTCTGCACGGAAAGGATCGGTCTGCAAATATGAGACAAAAGTCGTGATCGGATTAACAATATGTATTTGCGCTGCTGGAAATATGTTTCTGTGGCTAATGGGATATTATATGTCTACATGATAGAAATGTGTTAGATGGATGATGGACTGATCAAGATTAGAGGGCCCAGATTGTATCATTCATTATATTTACCAGCTTTGGAGTCAGAATTCTACATAAATACACACAAAGTAGGCTGAGGGGGAATGGGAGAGATATCATAGAAATCAAAGCAATAAGACCATATCTGTTGGGTGAGTATTAGTTTTCTACTTCTGGGCCATAGCCAACATAACTGGGGCTTACTTACTGTACATCCACAAGTGCAATACTCACAGTTTCTTGAGCCTAAAACCACTTTTATTAAAGGTACTTGCATCAAAATGCGTTTTTTGCAGTTTGTATAGTTGCATTTGACACTGCTCAGTCCTTCCTGCCTATTGACCTCCTGACCAGGTGCTAGCTCCAGGGTTCCCTTAATGCCCTACATCAGGGGTCCCCAACCTTTTTTACCCATGAGCCACATTTAAATGTAAAAAACAGTTGGGGAGCAACACAAGGTTGCTCACAAGTCACTGTTTGGGGATCACTGCCCTACATCAATAGACCCAGCACAACTGCAGCTACAGAATCGACATCACTTGCACATCACACACCGTAACTGATGCGAATGAACACCAGAAATTTCACCAGATAGATGCTCCCAATTTACGTTAAAACTCACATGCAGTTGTATCCATATTGGTAAATTGGATGCAGTTGCAATAGATGCAGCATAGTTGCACCATTCACATTACATTATTAAAAACCCATTTACTTTTGGGGAGCCTGATGAAGGTCTTGAGTGGTTGGAAATTTTGGTGTATCTTAATACTGTAATTATAAACCACCAACGTTTTTATCTTCTCCAGTTCCTGCGTGCATTCAAAAGTTGATGGTTTATTAATGGTGTTGTGCTTTCTACAACATATTTGGTTTTTCAGTACCAATTTAGGGTGTGAATTTAATATTTGATCTGCCTCCAGTTTCCCAGTTAGATGGAGCAGACCACACTGTTAAAACATGCCCTCCCTTTTCCTTTTCAGTTAATCTAGAGCCATCTGTAGTTTCCCTAACTTAATGGCTAGCCAGGCATGTTCTCCAGTGGTGTATTTGCCCTAAATGATAAATTTGTGAAACTGCCCTTGCCTCCTACCATTGAATTGAATAGAAACCACCTGTCAGCAGGAATGCTGGCAGATTTCAGTCTGAAAATGTTAGGACTTAAAGGCTGTAATCCACTCAAGTGACTATTGGCTTAATAGACATAAAGTAGGGTATGTCTTGAAGAAATCAGAATCACATTGAGAAGTTTGCAAGAGTTTTTTCCCTAGATACCTAGTCAAAATTGGTGAATGTAAAATAAGGTAAAATGTGTAATGCAGGTATGTGTTATCTTTGTAATTAGATTATGGTTTCAAATAAATATTTAAATGTGTTTTCGGCAAAATGTGGCACATAAGGAAAATAACTGTTCTTTAGTCTACATAGTCAGTTAGGTTAAAAAAAAACCCGTCCATCAAGTTCAACCTTTTATGTCTATATATAACCTGCCTAACTGCTAGTGGATCCAGAAGAAGGGAAAAAAAACTCCTTCTGAAGCCTCACCAATCAGAGGGAGAAAAATCCCTTTCTCACTTCAATATGGCAATCGGCCCAGTCCCTGGATCAACTTGTCCTGTGAACTATCCAACCCCTTCTTAAAGCTATCTAATGTATCAGCCCGTACAACTGATTCAGGGAGAGAATTCACATCTTCACAGCTCTCACTGTAAAAAAACAACCCTTCCAAATATTTAGATGTCTTCTAACCAGAATGGGTGACCTTGTGTCAGCTGGAAGGACCTACTGGTAAATAAAGCATTAGAGAGATTATTGTATGATCCCCTTATATATTTATACATAGTTATCATATCTACCCTTAAGCGCTTCTTCTTCAGCATGGACATCCCCAACTTGCCCAGTTTTTCCTCATAGCTGAGATTTTCCATACCTTTTACCAGCTTAGTTGCCCTTCTCTGCACTCTCTCCAATTAAAAAAATGTCCCATTCTATATAGGGCCTTACCAGCACTCTGTAAAGTGGAAGAATAACCCCCTCCTCCCGTGACTCTATGCCCCATTTAATACAGCTCAAGACCTTATTTGCCCTTGATGCTGCTGACTGGCATTGCTTGCTACAGCCAAGTTTATTATCTACAAGGACTCCAAGGTCCTTTTATGGGTTTGCCTAGTGCTGTCCCATTAAGGGTCTAATTGGCTTGCATATTTTACTTTACTGTTTACATAAAACAGTTGCAGTTTTACATTAGATGTAATCTCCTTCCTTCTTGGCACCTAGAGAACTGAAGGAGTACACAAGTTCACTCAGGCAAAGCAGCTTTATTTTCCCTGTATGAGTGCGTTTTCATCATTAGCATCACCATCATCATCATCACCATCAGCAGCATCATAAATTCATAATCGTTCTAATCACCGCTGTCTACTTCAAGAAGTGATTATATTATTTTGTGGCATCCTTTGACAGGATTCCAGGCTTTAAATAACACTTACCAGCGAATTCTCACAGCTATTTGTTCTGCCGCAACAGCTAGAAATGTTTGATCGTTGGCTTGAAGAATGCTGACATTAGTTCAGGAGTCGAAGCACCGAGTGGATCATCAGAGATTTGAACTCTGGCAAACAATCCCCTTTGCATGTTTTTGGAAAAGCTTAAAATATGTCTGCCAATCTCCCAGCTCTGCTCAGGATGAAAAATTAGCTTTTACGCAGCAAAGAAAGGAGTTGTTGCTTTTCTAAATTCATCAATTGGTGTGGAACCTTAATTGTAGTCAATATTATACCTTCTCCACACTGTGATAAATAAAATAAAAGGAGCCACTTCAGGGGGTGATTCATTTTCAATGACAATATCATTCCTTAAAAAACATTTGTTATATTAATATCAAATTTATAAGTTCATATAATGAAATATACATGTGTGGCAACATATAGTCTAGTACACAGTCTAGTACACAGTGTAAGCTTTAATTTTGAGTGGGTCCAGGGGGGTGCAGTGCCATCAAGCTATTTATCAGTAAAAGATTCTCACTCAAACAATCAAGGTCCTTAGCTTGGGGTAAAAGGGCTCATTACATTGGTCTACTCCGTGAAATAGTAGTTAGAGGAGAGCACTCGTAGAAGCAGATACTGCTAAAACATTTTATTATTGACAACAAATCACACTTGAGAAAGGACCAAGCCCAAAACATGTCGTGTGATTTGTGATTTGTAGTCAATAATAAAATGTTTTAGCAGTATCTGCTTCTATGAGTGCTCTCCTCTAACTACTATTTCATGGACTAATATGGGATTGCGGTAACCCTTTATTGAGGATTGAGGCACTAACAAATCTATTCTAGCATCGGCAGAGTGAAAGAACAATCTCCTTGTTGTTCATTGGTCTACTCCTAGATATATCACCGATAAGATACCAGATTTGAAGAAACAATATGGATCGTTCTTATGCAATATATACATGGTTTTATGATTTGGAAATAACACATCTAAAAGTTTGGCTACATAGTCTTGCAGTCATCTGGAGCAGAATACGAAAGACCAGAAGATTGGGAAATCCACCAGTTCTTCTACAATGTACATAAGTAGGTCATCCAGCATCAGGTAGATGAAACTGAAGGTTGACCCTGAAAGAGAGATATGGGGCACATTTAATTAGCTCGAGTGAAGGATTAGAATGAAAAATACTTCGAATTTCGAAGTATTTTTTTGGCTACTTCGACCATCGAATTGGCTACTTCGACCTTCGACTTCAAATTGAACGATTCAAACTAAAAATCGTTCGTCTATTCGACCATTTGATAGTCAAAGTACTGTCTCTTTAAAAAAAACTTAGACCACCTACTTCGCCACCTAAAACCTACCAACCACCTATGGGGAAGGTCCCCATAAGCTTTCTAAGCTTTTTTTGATAGAAGGAAAATCCTTCGATCGATGGATTAAAATCCTTCGAATCGTTTGATCGAAGCATTGCGGTAAATACTTCGACTTCGATATTCGAAGTCGAAGGATTTTACTTCGAGGGTAATTAACCCTTGATATTCGACCAATAGTAAATGTGCCCCTTAGTTTTAGGAGAAATTAAAATCGACCAAACATAGAATAAACAACCAGCAAGATTCTTAGGAAGTACAATCATCGCATAATCCCATTCATGCATTCTTATGGCCAACTTCCATTCCTACCCTTAATCCCTGGTATGCATGTTACTTTAGGGCAGGGGTCTCCAACTTTCTTTAACCAATGGTACATAAGAATACTTAGGTCTCTGATGTAAATTCACATAAAGATGTTTCTTTTAGGGAAAAGTGGCCTCCAAGTGCACTGATGCTTGTATTCAAAATATACACAAAGAGCAGAAAAAGACAACTTTGAGCCTTTCTCTGCTTATAATTAAAAATATAAATTGCCCCAAAGAATTAAATCTTTTTTTGCAAATAAAATTGAATCCCACAAAGAAGCTTAACGCATGCCAACCGTTAAAAAGAGATTGTATTTAATGGATCTGGACATAGCAGCCCTGGGGGTCACTTGTTTACATGCATTATCGAGTGATATTAATATCATATATCTGTCCCGGTGCCTCTTGGAAGAACTGTTGAATCAGTAACCGTTAATTCTCATTGTATTTCTCTGCACTGAGTGGGGATTTTCTCTGAAACAATGATTGTCGGAGTTGTTTGAAAACCGCTTTATTGTTTGTTACAGCTGCAGCTGTAAAGTATTGATCAGACGATCCTTTTGTGCACTGTTTGTATTTAAAGCACAAAAATTGTCTGCCATGACTTTCATTTTTGCAGCAAAAATAAAGGAGAAAACTTGACTCTGTAACGTAGCTTGCCTGTAAGCCTTAAATTAGTTGAACAAAGATTTTTAAAAAATGTTCAATTGGTTTCATTAGGAAGTGTATAATAGAATAATAAAATAAAACAAATGATATAAAGCGGGCTCGCTAATTAGCTCTACATGATTGATATAGCTTTGGACTAGGCATTTGATCTCAAACAAAATGCAGTTCCTTGTTAAGGGGATTTTAATTGATGTGCAGAGAGGTATTAGATGATGTAGGGAAATAATTACTCAAAAGCTATTCATGCATTTGGCTGAACATAACAAATGAAGTTTGGGCACTGGATCTGGCGGAGTGGACGCATGCTAATTAATAAGAATAAGAGCATGAATCTTGCAAGAACATTTTAACCCAGCGCTCGCCAGTTGATGCGTTTCGTATTTAAATTTAAGTTGTCTCACTCTTATACCAAGGAAGCTTGAAGAAGTATTTTAACCTGTCATATGGAATAATGAACATGCCCTTGTACTGCCATGTAGGGGCGTGTAGTGCATTGCCAAAGCAGCTTGATTGGATGAGCATAAGCAGCTCACTGTCACTAACAGAACCAACCTGAGAAACAGAATGGAGTGGACAGGACAGACAGAAGAGAAGAAGGGGTGAAACAGATAGTAATGGGAGGAGAAGACTGGGGCACCAAAGAACTTTAAAGTAGTAAAAAGCTGAAGACTAGTTGACAAAAAAAGGACAAATAAAATGCATCCATAATCAAATAAATGTATGATTCTGAAACAGGCCTGTTCTTGGAACCGACCAATATCCAAAGTACATGAATATCAGTCTGGTAAACTTTTAATAGATGACCAGTGTATACTACCTGCTGATTGGTTGCTATAGGTAACTGCACTTGGGCACACTTCTCCTGTAGGCTGCCAGTGCACAAAGGGGCTACCAAAGAGCCAATCAAAGTCCTCATTTGGTATTCCCAGGAACTGTTTTCATACTTGTATTGCTCCCCAACTCTTTTTACATTTAAATGTGCATCACAGGTATAAAAGGTTGGGGACCCCCAGACTAGATGGTGCAGAAGAAGGAGGCACTACAAGGTAAATTGGGAGTCTCTTGGTGATATGAAAAACAAAGTGGACACTGATAAGTTTCAAAGTCAGAAAAAAAGACGTTGATTCTTGTTTTGAATTGTATCAAGCGTCTGGTTGAGATCTTTTTATAGAGGTCACTTTCTTTTTACATATTTTGATATATGTTGAAGTGGCTTAGTTCCTATATCTAACTATGTAAAGGATTTGTATTTGGACAAATCCAAAGAGTTCAGAGGAAACAAATCATTAAATCCTGACGAGATTTGAGTTATGACAACTGAACTTGAAATGTTTTTGTTCACAGATTATGTGATTTTTAAACATTTTGTCACATTTAGATGGAAATTAAGAATTGGATTTGGCCCGGTTTTTTGTGGAAGATTCAATATTCAGCTGAATTCACCACAAAACTATGTGTTCCATGTAACTAAATATTGGACAGGTAAATTACACATTTGATTTGGGACATTTAGGGGCACATTTACTTAGCTCGAGTGAAGGATTAGAATGAAAAATACTTTGAATTTCAAAGGTTTTTTTTGGGTACTTCGACCATCAAATTGGCTACTTCAAACTTCGACTACGACTTGGAAAATCCTTTGATCGATGGATTAAAATCCTTCGAATCGTTCGATCGAAGCATTTGGGGTAAATCCTTCAACTTCGATAGTGGAAGTCGAAGGATTTTACTTCGAGGGTCGAATATTTATATCAGAAATACAATTAATTTGTACTGGTTGATTGTCCCAGTCTTGATGCCACCACATATCCTATAAAGTGATATGTAATTTATTTACAACTGCCGGGTGCAAAAACCTGGAGCTTTTGTTTTAAAATACAAATAGTTACTAATAAATATTTATCAATTAAGAATTTAAGCTGGAAATAAAAGTTTATTTTGGATAGTAATAATAAATATAATTATTAAACAACATGGAAGCCAAGAAAAACAAGTCAATTACCTTAATTATGAAATCATATATTTTAAAATAGGGGTAAAATGTTCAGCAAATCATGATGATATTCAGACAAATAAACATATTTATTGTTTATTAGCAGAAACAAATGAAACATTAAAACACTGATGGACTGTAATAATTCTCTGTTCTGTCAACTTTCTGTTTTAATCATTCTTGTACATTAATTCATAGTCATAAGCAAGACATAAATTTCAAAACTTAAGCAGCAGCTCTGAAATGCTTCCAATAAAATTTCCTTGTCCTCACCTAGAATAAGATTTAGGTTGAATAAACAGACGACGTAGGATTATAAATAAAATCCTTAGAGGGTGATTTACTAATTTGCAAATTAAATTTAAAAAAAAAAAACACTATTGCAGAAAAGTATTTCTGTAGTCAAATCAAGTTTTTAAACTTGAACTTGCATAAAACTCAACTAGGTTGATTTGACAGCAAAATCTCACCTAAACTATCACATTGCTCCTTTAATTTTTACAAAATTGACTTAATTAAATATGTTGAAAATACACATCCAAGTTACTTCTATACAAGATTGCCAGGTTTAAGCTGGCAAATTTTTTCATTTGAATTTTCAAGATTTTTTCACTTGAGTCAGGAAAACTTGAATTTGAAAAAATGTATAGATTTTTTTTTTTTTGCTTTGATTATAGTTGAGGAAAAGGTAAGGTAAGGATTTTTAATTAATATCCCATTAGTCTTCCTTTAATAAACAAACATGGAATCCAGTTCATGGTATTTTGTCATTAAAATTCCTCTAGTTTATTTAGTTAGATCCAAGTGGGCCTTGGTTTGAGGTATTGTTGTACCTAAGAATCCAATCTAATTAATAGTATTTAATAAATATCATTGAGAATCTAAAGTAAAAAAATATGTCTTGGTGCCCACTTTTTAATATGACCAGGCTTCGGGCATAGAGCTGAACATCATTGTGTGAGTGCCCAGTGACACCTTAAAGGGATACTGTCATGGGAAAAAAAATTTTTTTTCAAAATGAATCAGTTAATAGTGCTGCTCCAGCAGAATTCTGCACTGAAATCCATTTCTCAAAAGAGCAAACAGATGTTTTTATATTCAATTTTAAAATCTGACATGGAGCTAGACATTTTGTCAATTTCCCAGCTGCCCCAGTCATG
Source organism: Xenopus laevis (assembly GCF_017654675.1). Classification (NCBI taxonomy): domain Eukaryota; kingdom Metazoa; phylum Chordata; class Amphibia; order Anura; family Pipidae; genus Xenopus; species Xenopus laevis. The sequence continues at coordinate 220,411,408 of NC_054371.1, forward strand.
TGACTTGTGCCTGCACTTTAGGAGAGAAATGCTTTCTGGCAGGCTGCTGTTTTTTCTTCTCAATGTAACTGAATGTGTCTCAGTGAGACATGGGTTTTTACTATTGAGGGCTGTTCAAAGATCTACCAGGCAGCTGTTATCTTGTGTTAGGGAGCTGCTATCTGGTTACCTTCCCTTTGTTCTTTTGTTTGGCTGCTGGGGGGAAAAAGGGAGGGGGTGATATCACTCTAACTTGCAGTACAGGAGTAAAGAGTGATTGAAGTTTATCAGAGCACAAGTCACATGACTTGGGGCAGCTGGGAAATTGACAATATGTCTAGCCCCATGTCAGATTTCAAAATTAAATATTAACGAATCTGTTTGCTCTTTTGAGAAATGGATTTCAGTGCAGAATTCTGCTGGAGCAGCTCTATTAACTGATTCATTTTGAAAAAATTTTTTTTCCCATGACAGTATCCCTTTAACAAGTAAATAGACCTGTAAATGCCATTAAACCTGTAGTGAAGATAGATAACAGGGGTAAGCCTGGCCCTCAGTTCTTATGGCGGTTAAGTCACTAGTGATGAGCGAATCTGTCCCAATTTGTTTAGCTTTGCCAAAAAATTGTAAAACTGCTGAATTCATGAAACGGCTTGAGGTTCATATGCAATACAAATACAATTTTTTTATGTAGTCGTAGTGGGTTTTTTTAGCCACAATTGAACTCACATTTTAAAATAGAACAAATGTCTACTTATTTATTAATAGATCAGAATATAAAAACCACAGACGAATAAAAACATGTAATGAGTCAGAGTATGATTACAAAAACATTTGAAATCCTAATTCTTGTAAGAATTTTCGGATGATTATAAATGAAAACAAAAATCTCAAAAAAACTCAAAGCAAAGAAGGATTTTAGGACTAGAGAAGGACGGCTCCCTTCGACTTCTACATGTCCTCATCAGCTTTTTGATAAGCAATGTTCCGTTCTGTTTTTTATGATTTTTACACTCAAATTTCAAATTGTTGTGGTTTAGAGTAATTAGTTAAATACATGATTTTTAGTGCTAAAAAGTTTGATTCAGGAAAAAAAATATCAACATTAGTAAATTGGCCCTCCCAATTAATAACCGGACTTAAGAAGTGTCCCTAAGGCTCAAAATGTCAAAGAGACACCCAGATGTAATGAGCATGCATTGATACAAAAAGATGTAAAATTGAGAATTTATTTTTCTTGCTATAATAAAAGATTCAGCATTCACACACTGCAGGCATTGGACAAAGGGTTTTCAAAGTTGTTGACAAACAACAAAATTTTGTTATGCTCCGTGAATATGACACTTGGATATTAAAAAAGTAGCACGGGAATATCACTGAGGTCCTTGACCAAATCAACCCTGACCTTCCACTTCAATCACACCGTGGTGAAGCTCATTCGGGTCACAATCGATTCAGTGAGAAAAATGTATCTCATGGTTAATGTGAAAACTCCACTGGAATTTTTTTACAATTCAATTAGGAGATAAGGGTTTTCTTATGAAATTAAATCTGGCAATTTAGGTCAAATTCTACTAGATGGAAAAAACATATTTACTAATTCAGTTCCAAAATTCCCCATATTCCTATATTTAGTTTTAATGTGTCCAAAATTAGGCACTAAAAACAAAAGGGCCCTCTAGTGTAGTAGTGTTTAAGAGAGGAATATCAGTCTACCCAGAGTTTCTCCTGTCTTTCTATTACCTGTCTCTGGTTCCCTGACTAGGCAACAATACCCTTGGGATCTAATCCCTTCTATCACTCCTCGGTGGAGCCCAAAGCTGCTCAATATAGGTAGCCCTAAGTCTGGCTGACTCTCCTAGAGAGACTAGTACAAGATCTAGTTACTCCATACTAGACCTGCACTAATGAAAACCTTGAGACCGTCATTATATATTATTACACAGTGCCACCTAGGGGTCATACTAAGACCTAAAAAATAGGGAATTACTCCATCACTCAGACTAAGGGTCCCCTTTGTGCCCAATCCTTAGGGGACTGCAAAGTAAATAGGGATAATTTATCAGTCGCCTACAATGACATTCGGTATATTTAGAATTTTTACAATGATGATACATAGTTTCTTGGGGACAATAGATCCTATCCATCTGTATAACTGTATAAAAGAGAGAAAATGTTTGGCATTGTTCTTACACTGGCAATTATACTTTGTAGTCAAGTTGAGATGAGGATTAGTCCATGATGCATATGCTATAAGAAATGCTCCAGTATAATTTGTTCTGTGCATAACTACTTGTACTGTGATTAAAGTAAAGCTCCTGTATCATGTAATCTGTTTGATCCTAGATATCCTGGAAGAAGAAACAACATTAAATTAAATGTTAAAGGCATTACCAATTGTTCTTCAGATTTTTTCCTCACTAGAGGATGTGCGTATTTCTTTATCTTGTAAACAAAAGCCTCCATACTTTTTTCCCTTTCAGCTTAATCTCTGGAGATTTTCCTGGTTTTAGCCTTCTTTTTTTAACTGATGTAAATTTCAGATCGTTTGCTTGTGTTTTGTGCTTGAATAGTTGAAATGTTAGCTTTGTAGAAAATGACAATTATTTTATTTTATATTATGCGGAGTTTGGAGCTTAGATGGAAGATGGAATCTAGGTTGAAGCGGGCCTTTATGATATCCAAAGAGGATTCGTGGAACAGTACTTCTTGAAGGAAAAGAGACTGCTTTCCCAATTTTTATTTCTGCTTTCCCAATTTCACTTAAATGGAGCTTGGCTTCCCAATAGTTATCTTGCATTTGCAATAGGTATATTTCTTGGGTTTACTCTGGGGACTTTGGTTTCTATACACACACAAGTGCAGGTGTTTTAACTGGCTCCTATTGCGTGTGTACAGCATGTGATAGGAATCTTAGATTGTAAACTCCAGTGAGACAGTGACTGATCTGAATTCCGAAAAACCCTGTAGAATATGTAGGTGCTATTGCTAATGTGATGTCGTCATAGTACTCACATTTGCTGACCATGTCCATTGTCTGCCTGTTCTGCCTTCCTATCAGTTCTGCCAGCTTGTTGTGCCCACCCCTGATACCTACAGTGTATCTTCTGATACTTATTATTATTATTATTATTATTATTATTATTATTATTATTATTATATCAAGAGACCGGACATCCATAAACATACATTAATACACTTGGTTCATTTTCATACCCCAGGAAACAAACAAACTAATTTACATTTATAAACTGCAAATATGAAGTCAACAAGAAGCAAAGCGCATTTCATGCATTTGTAAAATGCGACAGGTACAGTATTGTCATCAACAGTATTTTATTCCAGCCTTAAGGGTAAGGTATACTGGTTCTGAAGGGAAGTATTGTGTAACAGGGAGCTTTTTATTCCCTTCTACTCAAATATTTTGTTTAGAAATATGAATTGGATGTATCAGAAGACATGTTTCACCCTAAAGGGTTGCATCATATTTGGCTGAGCCTTTGAATGACACTGGCATCTGCTCTGTTGGAAGTTGAGTAATTCACACTAGCTGAAGGCATGGTGCCATCATGATGTCTGCCAATAAGACAGAAAACAGGAAGATGAATGAACGTGAAATTACACATCCTCTGTTTATTCTCTTTAGCCCTTTAAGTTCCTGTCCTATGATATTTACCAAGCTCAATGTTTGATGGTAGAATATTCAATAAAGTCTGCTCCTTTGATCTGGGTTGCGTAACTTGAAAGACCGCGATGAACAGACTTTAATTCAGAATGCGTCATCTAACATCTCTCTGCTATGCCGAAGCCGAGTCTGATATTTGGCCACGGGGATACTACACTGTGCCAATCATGTGACCTATGAAAGAGAGAGAGCCAGAATGGCTTTGAAAAATAAACAGGGAGGAAGAGGGCAGCAGAAAAGGGGGCTTGTAGGACCAAGAGGAAAGTAAACTGCTGCAAATTTAGAATCAAGGCAAATTAGAGGGTTTTTATTGCATAAAGGGAATGGGAACATTTTGGCTACATTCCATGGGAATAAAACTTTCAGGTTCCAGTTATCGATTAGTGGTATATTTTCAGTGGTATGCAATGTATTTGAAATGGTATGCTCCACTTTATTATTTTTAAAATTTTGGGGGAATTTCCTTTGAAACCCCCTACTGCAAAATCCCACTTTGGCCAGTTACTCATGAGTTCTGATGGAATAACAGTAAAGCTTTTGGGGTTTGGGAAGAAAATCCCCTATTTCCAGACTGGACTGTATTCTGGGGAATTCCCCCCCCCCCTACCTAATCCCTTTTGAGAAAAAAAATTTTTTGACTGGTTGACACACTTCCATCAAGTTCAAACTTGTTGTCTAAGTAAAACCTAATCAAACTCTAGCTGATCCAGAGAAAAAAAAATACCCCCATCTGCAGGCTCCCCAACTGACCTCAGAGAAAAGGGGAAAAAATCATTTTTGTCTCCAAGAGGGAAATCAGACTAGGTCATGGGTCAACTTTCTACTAAAAGTTCATATTCTCTGTATTTTGTCTTTTGCTAAAAAGGTATCCAATCCTCTCTTGTATCTAAGGTATCTTCCAGTACAACTGCTTTAGGGAAAGAAGCCACAACTTCCCAGCTCTCACTGTGCTAAAACCTGTCCTCTAACATGAATCCATGACCTTGTGGCTGTTGGAAGGATCAACTACTAGTGACTAAAGCATCATAGAGTTTATTATATGATCCCCTTATATATTTATATATAGTTATCGTATCCCCCCTCAAGCACCTCTTCTCCAGTGTAACCAAGCCCAACTTGGCCCGTCTTTTCTCATAACCAACCATCCATTCCAAGTTCAGTCGCTCATTTATTTAACTTTCTCTATTACATAAATATCCCATACAAGCACTGGAGACCAAAACTCTATATTCTAGATGGGGCAATCAGACTAGGTCATGGGTCAACTTTGTAGTAAAAGTTCATATTCTCTGTATTTTGTCTTTTGCTAAAAAGGTATCCAACCCTCTCTTGTATCTAAGGTATCTCCCAGTACAACTGCTTTAGGGAGAGAACCCACAACTTCTCAGCTCTCATTGTGATAAAACTTGTCCTCTAACATGAATGTATGACCTTGTGGCTTTTGGAAGGATCAACTACTAGTGACTAAAGCATCATAGAGTCTATTATATAATCCCCTTATATATTTCTGCATAGTTATCTTATCCCCCCCTCAAGCACCTCTTCTCCAGTGTAACCAAGCCCAACTTGGCCCATCTTTTCTCATAACCAACCATCCATTCCAAGTTCAGTCGCTCTTTTTTTTTAATTTTCTCTATTATATAAATATCCCCTACAAGCACTGGAGACCAAAACTCTATATTCTAGATGGAGCATTATCAGGGCTTTGTAAAAGGAGAAGAATGACCCTCTCCCTTGTAATACAGGACAAGTAACATTCCTGCTGTTGGCATTATTTTCTACAATCATTAAGTTTATTATCTACAAATACTCTCAGGTCCTACTGCATCATGGTTTTATCCAACTTGATCCCATCAAGGGTATAAATCCCAAATGCATAATGTTACATTATCAACTGCCATACATTGACAAACATTTTAAACTTCCATTTTAAACATTATGTTTTAATATCATGAAGTTAAAAACACCATTTTGACAAAAAAAAAAGAAAATTGCATATTTCCAAAAAAAGCAACTACAAATTTTGCATAATGACAACTCTATTTATACTTTTGGGATTCGGTTCGGTATTTGGCCAGGATTCTTCCCTTTTTCATTGATTTGGATATGCAAATTAGGGTTCAGATCAGGTCCGGTATTCGGGTGAATGTTTCATGAAGGATTCGGGGGTTCGGTCTAATGCAAAATAGTAGATTTGGTGCATCCCTACAATTAATTGATGCTGAAGTTGTATCTGTCTGTCCCTTGCAATTCTCTGCACCTCTAGTTCTAGCAGTTGAAGTAAGACAGTAAAGCCAACAGATTAACAGACCTATGAAGATGCACACAAGGCATTGTGGGAAATGGAGTCTTGGCTAAAGAAAGCTGACTTAACATTGTTTCAAGAGTAAGAACTATCAGAACTTTTCATTAATATACATTTTCATTGTATTTCCCACCTTAAATGCCATGCATGGCCTACTTGTTTTGAAAGAACAAATGTAGGGCCAAGGACATGTGGAAAACACACAGCTATCTCCTCTAAAAGAATCGGTAACCTTCTAGCCGATGACAATACTATAATCACAAAAATCCCATATCTTTATGAAGACTCTTTCATTCAAATGCAGATTTTTTTTCAACTTCTGCTGCTGGTTTGTCTCTGCTCTGCTTCAAAGATGGAGAAAAAAAAATCCCCCAATTGTTGCATTATTTACATTGTTTACTGTTTGCGTGACTCTTTTATTGACACACTGCTCGACTGAAGGAATATAAATCAGAGCTAATTATTTGCCAAGAGGACAAAGTATTTGAATCATCAGCAAAAGCCGGCGAAGCACGCTGATTGTTCACCATTTATGGGCACGTTTCTGTAGCTGCATAATGGCATTTGCATAAGCCTTTTATTATTGATTGTGCTTCTGTCGAACAGACCTTGGTTATTGTATTTTCAGTTGTTTTAAAAGAGTTCTGACAATTAGCTCTCCTGTCTCGTGAAACAGCTGCTGTAGAATGGCACGCGTATGCTGCTTCCTACATTGGTTCAGGATCTTTCATGAGGATTTGGCTGTTATAGTAATGGCTGAACCAAGTCTGCCACACTGTGACTGTAGTAGGTATCCTTGGGCTTGGGCTAATAAAGGACTATACTTGCCTCAGCCTGCTGGTTGCCTGATGTGCCAAAAAGTTGCCTCTGGTAACTTTAAAGGGGTGGTTCATACTTTTAGAACAGTGTTGGACTGGCCCACCGGGATACCAGGAAAACTCCCGGTGGGCCAAGGTGTCAGTGGGCCCTCCTGCTTCTAAATATTTGGCTTATTTCATGGCCATTCCCTTTTTCTATGAGAATAAAGAGGCTAAATAGATGGAATAATATGTTATAATATGTAAAGAAAAGAGAATAGGAGAATAGAGGTTGACTAAGGAAAGGAAGAAAATAAAACTGGGCCCCTGGTCTAAGGGTTTTTGGTGGGCCCCTGGTGTCCCAGTCCGACACTGTTTTAGAATGTTATAAAATGGTGAATTCTAAGCAACTTTTCAAATGGTCTTCATAAATTATTTTTTATATATTTACATATATATATATATTTTTAATTATTTGCCTTTATCTTCTGACTCTTTCCTGCTTTTAAACAGGGTCACTGACCCCATCTAAAAACAAATGCTCTGTAAGGCTACACATTTATATGTCATAGCTACTCTTTATTACTCATATTTCTGTTCAGGCCTCTCTTATTTGTATTCCAGTCTCTCATTCAAATCAATGCATGGTTTCTAGGATAATTTGGACCATAGCAACCAGATTCCTGAATTGTTGAATAAAAAGCTAAACAACTCAAAAACCCCAAATAATAAAAAATGAAAACCAGTAGCGAATTGTCTCAGAATATCACTCTCTAAATCATACTAAAAGTCTACTCAAAGGTGAACAACCCCTAAAAGTCTAAATTCAGTTTTCCTAAACCAGAAATTGTGGCTCATTTAATAATGCGGCACCTCCTTGCCCCTCCATGATAATCAGTGGGGGATGAGGGGCCGAAATTGAAAAGACCTCAATTTGAATTGCCACTGGATACACAGACACCCTGACATACTGAAAGGCAGTAGTTTAAAGGAGAACTAAAGCTTAACTAAAGAAGTAGCTGTTGTACATGATGTTTTATGCTTCTGTACCAGCCCAAGGCAACCACAGCCCTTTAGCAGTAAAGATCTGTGTCTCCAAAGATGCCCCAGTAGCTCCCAATCTTCTTTTCTGCTGATTCACTGCACATGCTCTGTGCTGCTGTCACTTACTGAGCTTAGGGACCCACTCACAATATACAGTACACATGTAGAATACAAATGTAACAATATAAGGCTGCATGGTCCAATACTCTTTTTTCTTCAGCATACCACTTACTTCTTATTGGGTGCATCCACTCCCAAGCCGCCTCCAAGCCAACCAAATTACTTTCTTGAATAACAGGATATGAAGCACAACATCCTCCAGCTTTGCCTTTTAAGCATTTTATTACAGCGGAAAAATAACGCAAGCTTTCGGAGAAATCCCCTTCCTCAGGAAGGGGTTCTGCCCGAAAGCTTGTGTAACTTTTCTGTAATAAAATGCTTTAAAGCAAAACCGGAGGAAGGTGTGCTTCATATCCCGTTACTTAGTCTTCCCCCACTATTGAATATTTGAAAGCTAATGCTTTCATAGGAGAGAGAGATTGCCAAACTCACAGCATTAGTTCCATAAGATTAATCCAGGCTTTTAAAGGGGACCGATCACCCAAAAAAAGATATTCCAAATCTTATTTTATCATGTCAGTCAAGCAAAATGAACTTTAATTACGCTGTAAAAATGATTTGAATTTTGTTTTCTTCTGTCTGGGAATTCATAATTATAGCAAGCAGGCAGGAACCATGTTGTGGAGAACCAAACCTTTTTTCATAATAACACTTAACACCCCCCCCCGCTCCCCGCCAGTCTAGGGGTAAACTTCGGAAATTACCCCAAAGTCGTTACTTACCTCTCTTTGCAGATTCAGCGCAGTGGAGCTCACGTGCACCATCTTCTCTTCGTGAAGTATCTGCGCATGTTGGAGTAGTTTTCCCGTTTTTGACAACTGCGCATGCCCCGAAAGTTGCCAAAGAGCCCAAAAAAAGACCCAAAGATTACCGAAGAGCTGGAAGATGGCGCTCGTGAACTGCAAAGAGAGGTAAGTAAAGATCAAGGGGCAATTACGAAGTTTACACCTAGGCTGGGGGGGGGGAGCAAGGAAAGTGTCTATGTAGGGTATGGGGGTAGGGGTTTTTATGCCTTTAAGGCAATCCTTGCATCATCTCAAATTCTTGTTTGTGCACCAGAATGTGGGACCTGATGTCCATCCCCATGTCCTGGCTACACAATTAAATGGTGAAGAGAACGGGGGGAATGTGGGGAGAGCAGTGATATCTAGGAAGTGCTGAATGGAAAGTGTAAGTAATTGCCTGAGGCATAGAGGAGTGGCAGGAAATATTTGATTGACAGCTGAGAGATTTTTTAAAATGAGTTTACAACAGCTATGAATTTTTTAATAAAAAAAAAAGAATTTGTATTTCATGTTTAATTTTAAAAGGACTTTTATTATACAGCTTTTTATGTCTGGGTGAAAGGTCCACTTTAAGAGAGCTAGACTGCCCAGACCAACAGCCATTTTTAAAGGCATAAGGTTCTAGTGGGTGTAATACCACACATTAATGGGTCAGATTTATTTGGAGGAGAACAATTTATCTCATGGTTTATCTAATGAAAACTCAATCGAAGTCTAGATATGTGTTTCCTGGGCAGTGTGTTTCTCAAGGAGAATGGTTTAACCCCACTGAAGTATATGGAAAAATCAGGGGAAAAAACAACATTGCCCATAGCTTACTTAACAATTTATCTTCTGGGGGTCTGAGGGATCTATTCCCTGTAAACAGAACAAAGCTAAAAAGTAATTTTGATTAAATCGATCAAAGTTTCTTGTTGATTCAGCCAACTCAAAAGGATATCTGATCGCTGATTAAATGGATGGGCATTCTAAATTAAACCTACAGGATTCCTCCCCCATTTGACAGATCTCCCCATAAATGAACTTGTTTTGAGAGTGAACTTTATGCTTTATGCGTTTGCTGCATGTCATTAGATAGTTGATCTGATCTATAGAATTTACATTGATTCAAAATGGCGACTTTGTTCACCTTTGAATTTCATGGTGACCCAAATACAAAATAAAATGTAAATTAATTGCTTGCAGCCAGATGGGTAATTCATATTGTTTTGTAATTCTCTACTTTCATGGCCTGAGTTCCCAAGCCTATTGTTTTATAGTGAGCAGTTCCATTGTACCATTCTTCTGCTCTATTAAACACACATCTTGTCTCAGTATTTCTATATTTTAAATAAGGGCTTTCTCAGGGTTTTTTTATCGTTTTTTGTTTGATGCAAGTAATAAGGTTCTATAAGAACACTCCATGTCCATCTGTTATTTATATCATTCATGTTCCTGAGGTGTCTCCAACAAATGCTGGCTGGATACGCTCTAAGTGGTATGAATACAACAGCTGTAAAAATATTACCCATACAGTCTAATTGCCAGGGTTGAACTGTAGCCAACGCTATCCCTAGCTGGAACGTGAGCCATAGAATGTGGGATTTGATCCAACGCTGACCCCTTACTTCAGTTGTATTCTTTGAAGAGATCGTTTGCCAAGATTAAATCATATAATTGCAGGTTTCCAGGATATCTTCTGTTTTCTCTAATTTCGATTCATTCTGAAATAATGTGTACTTTAAAAAGATGTGGCCCAGTGTGGCTGCTGTTGTTAAGGAATATCATTTTGACTTAAATCAAAATGAAAAGGGTTGTCTGAATATAATGGTTGAGTATTAGGTGGAGGTTGTAGGGCTCTTTTGTTTCAAGCCCCCTTGGAGGTCCAACCTTTACTTCCTTTAATGAGCACCGCCATCTGAGGCAAATCAGAGAGGCTTCAAATGGGATTTTTGCCTTTATTATTATTATTATTATTTATTATTAATATTTATTTATATAGCGCCAGCATGTTTCGCAGCACTGTAAAGTCAATGTGACTATGAAGATTTTCATTCATCCAGGTCATGGTATATCTAGTACAGGTAAATCTAAAAACAACTGGTCCAGTTGTTTTTAGATTTACCTATACTAGATGTAAAGTCAATGTGTTTATACAACTATGTAACTAAATCACATTAATTACATACATAGACTTACATAGCACATATGGAGTTATATACATCACAACCAATACCGGTACAAAAGGTGAGGAAGGCCCTGTGCAAAAGAGCTTGCGATCTAAAGGGAAAGGGAATGAGACAGAAGGTGTGGGAGTGGTCAAGATCAGAATTAAGTGAGTGAGAGATGTAGTACTGTATGTAGTATTGCATTTTGGTAGTTAAGCAGAGTGAGGGTAGGCTTCTCTAAAAAAGTAAGTTATAAGAGATCTTTTGAAAGCAGAAAGGTTTGGGAGAAAGTCGGACAGACCGTGGAAGAGAATTTAAGGGGTGCAGCCCTTGCAAAGTCTTGAATGGTTTTCTTGGTTTTTTGCCTTCCTCTGGATCAACTATCAGTTAGGCAGGATATATATAGACTTAATGGACGTGCGTCTTTTTCCAATCTAACTATGTTACTCAATAAGGTTACAGATAAATGGAAGCAACACTATTCGGCCATATCTCCAACAATACAAGGATCAGAAAAAAATGTCTCACCCTTATATCTTGAAGAATCTAGAATAGAAAATAGAAGTTCTCCCCAAATCTCACCCTAAGCAGCCTTGTGTAACAGGGGCCAGAATAGGGCCTGGGTATTAACCCTCTGTTACCTGGTTGAACCACTGTCTGTCAGGAGAGGGACAACCTGGAAGGAGACACAGCAGGCAGGAATTTGCAGTCAAACAGTTCCTTCCTTATTCGTCATAGCATACATCAGTACAGCAGTTCACCAACAGGACTCTATTCCCCAGTCCTTTCACTGGAATGCACACTGTCAGGGGGTTCATTCTCTCAGGCACCCCTCCTTTGTGTCCTGACAAACCTCGTCTCTTGGGCCCTGACCGGCAGGTATCCTGCTGGACACACTGTGCCCACTCACTCCTTGTAGGGACCACAGCTACATATGCTAGTCCCTGGCTAACTAAAGCCCACTAGAGCGTACTAGTTACCACAAGCTTCCTCACTACCTAAGTCACTATATCTTCCAGAGAATGACAGAGAATCTACTGCTCTCTTTCCTTCCCATGATGCATCTCAATATTTCTACCTGTAACCTTCCAATTTATCACTTTCTTTCCTCAACCCGCCGGGGGCTTTCCCTAGCTCCTGCTCCCCCTGGTGGTTAACCTGAAAATACCTGTATTGACTACTGCTTACACCTTTATACTTAAACAATTAACATTTTTACCCTGCTACTCTCCTCTCTTTTAAAAATCAGACACTTCCTCATGTCTGACAATACCAAACTTTCAATACCTGAACCTCTGCTTCTGAGTGGCCTCCTGGCTCACTTTGGTACAATGGAATTCTGAAAAAGAAACACAATATAACATCCTATACTTTGCTCTAGCCAAATTAAATCCTCTCCTTGGGGCCTACTTTCACCCACTGTGTATACCTTAACCATCTCCTGCACATGCTTATTTATATTAACACATCACAGACCCAAAAAATTCACAGACACAGGAAATATGCTGTAAAACCATACAATATGTTTACTGAACAGGAATAGCAGTAAAACAATATTCTCAAAAAAAAAAATATTTGAAAAATAGTGTTAATACTGTTATTTCACAGTGCACGATAATTCACTCCCTTCCCTCACTGATACGTCTCAGTGGGGACTTTGAAAGCAAAGATTCCAGTTTACTCTTTCAACCTGGCAGAGCTCCACGCAAGGCAATTTCACGGCCGGTACTCACATTCCACACTTTTAGGTAACAGCAGCTCAGCCTTGTCCCCAAGACAGCAGTATGTCTTCCTCCACTGCAGTTGGTCTCACTGCTGATCAACAACCCTACTGGGCAATGCCACCAGCACTTAGGGTTTTGGGTTTTGGCACACTCTTCCACCCTTCAGTCTCACACATGGAGGGTATCCAGACACAATGACCCAAGGGTCTAACTCACTCTTGCTGGTTGGCAGTGTACCCCCAACCTCACAAGGATCCCCCCATGGGGAAAAGCTGGCATCCTGCCGACTACACCAAATGTAACCGGGGCCAGAATAGGGCCTGTAACTGCAGGGGAAATGAAAGCAAAGCAAACAGAAACTCTTCCCTTCCAACACTTTCCTTTTGTCTTTCTGTAAAAGGTAGATGGGACAGAGGTGTCCTAGAATCACTATTACCCCAACTGGTGTACTGGTGGTTCAATAGCCGGCAACACACTCAGGTGGGCCCTCGCGGTACCTCACTGATTTTACACACAAAGCTTGATCTCTTAAATAACTTGGTGCCAGTGGTTTTTGCACAATTTAGTATCATCAGCAAAAATAGAAACAGTTCTTTCAATGCCCTCCTCCAGGTCACTAAAATAGCAAAAGACCAAGAGGACAATACCCTGTGGTGCTTCACTTACTGCGCTGATCCAATTCGAAAATGTTTCAGCTCTTTGTAATCTATCCTTCTCTATCCAAGTACAAATACTATGTTCCAGGCCAATGTTCCTTAATTTGACCATTAACCTTCTGTGTGGCACTGTATAAAATGAGATGCCCAAAATTGCTAAATGTGCTGCAGTCCTCAAAGGGAAACTAAACCCACACATTTTATTCATTGCTTTATTTATTTATTTACTTTTCCATTTCCATTTATATTGTATTTTTTTAGAGGTTTCTGACATATTTTGCCATTATAAACTGCTAGTAGCTGTATCAGGTTTTGGCTCAAAAGACGGCAAGTGTAGAGTTAACTGACCCTAACACCAATTAGTTTACATTTATTAAAAGTTTAAAAGTTTGAAGTTTTTTTTTTTCATTCAAAAAAATCTAGATTTTTTTTAAATTCATGGTTTCCTAACTGGAATTCTTGATATTTATCTATAAAAAATTTGAATGAAAACATTTGGAAATAAAATCCTGGTAAACTTCTGCAGAAATCTATGGGAAGTTATATTTCAAAATACAAGCTATTTACACAGTCAAAATTGTAAAAATTGATTGAACAATTTTCATTTGGTTTTTTTCTGCTTTCAGGATCGAGTTTTTCTAATTCAAAATTTTCTGTAGATATTCTATTGATTACAGGGGTTGTTCACCTTTATATTAACTTTTAATATGATGAAGAGAGTCTTGTGATATAATTTGTAATTGGTTTTCATTTTTTATTTTTTTTGGGTTCTTAAATTATTTAGCTTTTTATTCAGCGGCTCTCCAGTTTGCAGTTGCAGCAATCTGGTCACTAGGGTCAAAATTCCCCTAGCAACCATGCACTGATTTATATAAGAGAATGGAATATGTATAGGAGAGGTCCGAATAGAAAGAAGAGTAATACAGTAGCCATAGAAATAAAAATGTAGCCTTACAGAGCATTTGTTTGTAGATGGGGTCAGTGACCCCCATTTAAAAGCTGGAAAGAGTCAGAAAAAGAAGGCAAATAATTCAAAAGCTATAATAAAATGAAGACTAATTGAAAAGTTGCTAAGAACCGGCCATTCTATAACATACTAAAAGTTAATTTAAAGGTGAACTCCCCCTTTAAGAAGAAAAATATTGACTTTTTGCCACTTTCAAAAACACTTGAATTACAGAATTAAAAACTAACCCCTTTGGATACCTTCAAAGAAATCTGTAGAGATAAAAATCCTGCAATCTAATATCTCAAAAACCACTATAAAGTAAATTGGAAAACTGCTCAGAGGAGCATTCTGAGTAGTGATGGGTGAATTTGCGCCGTTTCGCCAGAAAATGCGCAAATTTTGCACGAAATTTGCAAAACGGCGAAAAATTCGCAAAACGGCGCCGGCACCCGTTTTTTGACGGCGGCGCCCGTTTTTGACGCCAACGGAAATTTTTTTTGATGCTGGCGAATTTTCGCGGGCTTTTCGCAAATTTATTCGCTGGCGGCAAATCACGCAAATTCACCGCAAATTTGCACCTGGCGAATAAATTCGCCCATCACTAATTCTGAGTAAATTTACATTAATTTTGTTTGAAAGGTTTATATCCCCTTTAATTTGTTCTTTTCCAACTAAAAGTCCTTGTCACTCGTCCTTGGTCTCTGAGGAAGGCGCAGTCAGAGCATTGAGTCTCAGCAACTAATCTGCTTCTTCTGTTTCCCAAATGTTTTCTGGCAACTAGAGAAAAGGACAATAGCAGTCGTTCAGATTGATAGATTTTCCGTATTAAATTGATCATTAAACCTATGCTTGCCATCTGTACTTTCCTTTTGTGCCTTTCTAGCCTTCCTGATCTGGATCAATCAAGTTTGGGAGGTAAGCATTTAATTTGATAGAGAGGATGCCATTAAACAGCTTATATCAGTTCTCATTAGGCAAATCGTTTTTTTTTGCAGCCATTCGGGTCATTCGGATCATTCCCTTGTTTGGATATTAACATGATGTGGGCAAACAAATTAACATTAATATTGCCATCTGTCAAAGAAATTGTTAGACATTTTATCCAGTGCGAGTGCCAAAATATATGGTAATTTCAGCTCATGAGAACACAATATGCTGTTTGGTTTAGGCAACACAAGGATTTATTTTCAATGGGGCTTTTTGTAAAGTGCATGTAAAGTGCATACGTATAAAATTACACACAAATGGGCATCATAAGTAGTGATTGGCGAATAAATTCGGGAGGAGCAAAGTCGCAGCGAATTTCCGCGTTTCACCGCTGGTGAATCAATTCACGAAACTCCCTGGAAAATTTGTTGGCGAAAAAAAAAAATTTGACACGCTTTTGGAAAAGTCGCTCGCATCAAAACCATCACGCATCAACACTATTCGCATGCCCATTGACTTTAACACTGATGCAAATTTTTTAACATTTCGCGAATATTAAGTGAAACGGGAGAAATCTGCCCATCACTAATCAGACGTGTCTGTAAACTCCAATTTTCATTTTTTCCGACCAAATAAATAAATGTTTTACACAACAGCTGAGGTTGAAAAAATACACTCATCCATCAAGTTCAACCTTCTGCTCAGTAAATCCAACTTTAGCTGATGCAGAGGAAATTTAAAACCATCCTTCAGATACTGACACATCCCTAATAGCTGTTATTTTACAAGTTTCAGGGTATAGAATGCCTGGGACCTGGGGTTTTCCGGATAAATGATCTTTCTGTAATTTGGATTTTCATGCCATAACTCTGGCTGAAAAAGATTCGGCAAAATCAACTTTTTCTCTAGTGGCGAAAATGTTTGCAAACCTGAGTTAGAATTTCAACGTGTTTTGTTTTGCCAGAAAAAAATTGCAATTTTTTTTCACAGTGGGATAAAAAAAAAGAAAAAATACATATTTACTTCAATGCATTTAGCATCACAAAAAAAAGTAATAGGCTTAATTTAGCAACACTGGGCAAATTTGCCCAGAAAGCAACCAGTGACTGACTTATTTCTGTCAGGTTCTGGAAGAACAATTAATTATATAATATTATGGGTTGCCATGAGTTACTGTAGCCCATGGGAAAATTTGCCCTGTATTTATAAATTACCCCCAGTTCTAATGCATTTTGCATGAAAAATACACCAATTGACTCCAATGCATTTGGCACAAGGAAGAAAAACACCCCCCTGACTCCAATGCATTTATCTCAAGAAACAAGGTGGCACTTTTTGCCCCAAAAACATCTAATTTTATTGTTACTGTTACCTGTGAAGACACCTATTGTCTGTGTCATGTCCAATTCAAAAAGGGGAAGGCTTCAAACTTGCAGTTGAGGGGGCAAAATCCCTAAAGGGAGAATTTTCGGCAGAGGACAATTCGCCACACTTCGCTACGCTAATTCACTAAAATTTAGGGATGCACCGAATACAGGATTAGGTTCGGGTTTCGGCCAGGATTCGGCCTATTTCAGCAGGATTCGGATTCGGCCGAATCCTTCTGCCCATCCGAACCGAATCCAAATCCTAATTTGCATGTGAAAATTAGGGGCGGGAAGGCAAATTGTGTGACTTTTCGTCACAAGACAAGGAAGTAAAAAATGTACTCCCCTTCCCACCCCTAATTAGCATATGCAAATTAGGGTTCAGATTCGGTTCGGTATTCGGCCGAATCTTTCATAAAGGATTCGGGGGTTCGGCCGAATCCAAAATAGTGGATTTTATGCATGCTGGCAAAGTTTTGCTAACGTTAATTCGTCAGCGTGAGAATTTCTTAGTGATCTTTCACTAGCGTTCAATTCTGCCTAGCGAAACTTCTTTAATACTCTTACGTTTAGGTCAATGTGAATATGGCAGGTACATATAGATCATATATACGTCTTTATTACAGATGTTGGTGCAAATGCTTGAAGTGGCCACTTATTATTACACATGTCCAAGGAAGCAAAATAAAGACAAAAGATTCTCTAATGTCCTAGACATGAGCCCACCCTAAAACAAATGTGGCGTGCCCCTCAAATGGTTAAAAAGCTTTGTTTTATCAGTTTCACAGATCTAAGGTGGAGAAGGAAACTCTGGCGAAAGAGGTAACGTTCTGTAAAGTTTGCCCTTAAGTGAATTTGGGGAGTAACAATCGTTTGCTTGAGCGAAAATGCAACTGATGATAGGGAGCGAAACTGCGCTAACGACAGTCTCTCTCGCTAGCAAATTGTCGTCTACGCCTGTGGCCTGTAAATTGGTGACGTCCCTGGAGATGAGATTTCTAGCAAATTTTTGCAAGCGACGACCACTTTGCCCTTTAGTAAATCTGCCCCGAGGAGGCTGTATTTCTGAAAATTGTTTTATTTATTTTTTTAAGAAAAAAAAATTCATGAAAATAGAAATGGGGGTATGTACTTGACAGTGAAACAGTTGTATGAAAGTAACATTTGAAGGTTAAAAAAAAACCATTAGTCATAAAAGGCACTAAGTTTGCCCAGGAGGAGCAGTAACCCATAGCAACCAATGACTAGTCTAGTCTAAAAACAAACATCTCATTGCTATGGGTTGATAAAACGAAAATTGAGCCAGGCACTCGCAGGTTTAATGCAAAAAAATGTGTTTTATTCTCACGACATGTTTCGGGCAAAGCCCTTTATCAAGTGATCACTTGATAAAGGGCTTTGCCCGAAACATGTCGTGAGAATAAAACACATTTTTTTGCATTAAACCTGCGAGTGCCTGGCTCCAGGGGCGTAACTACCGGGGGAGCAGGGGGTGCAAATGGGCCAGGGCCCGCACCCCCGCAGGGCCCCCCCGGAAGATCGTGCGCGATGCAGACGGCTGGAGTCGGCTGCAGCGGCAGAGAAAAATCGCCCAGACGAGGGTGGGGGCGGGCCCGTCTGCACGGCCCGCAGCAGGGCCCGCCCCCACCAAGTTACGTTACTGCTTGGCTCAATTTTCGTTTTATCATTACAAAAGCCTTTCATGGACTACGGCAGAGCTAGGGGCACGAAAAGGCATTAATTGGAACCAGTCGCTTACTCATTGCTATGGGTTACTGCTCTTGGGCAAACTCTGTGCCTTTTATTATATATGGGAGAAAGTCTACAACAACAAGATATTAACCCTACTCCTAAACATGTCTACCAAAGTCTGATATACAGGGGGTCATTTATCAACACTGGGCAAATGTGCCCATGGGCAGTAACCCATGGCAACCAATCAGATTGCTGCATTCATTGTTCTACTTGCAGCTGGCTTTTAAAAGCTAATCGCTGATTGGTTGCTATAGGTAACTGCTCATGGGCAAATTTGCCCAGTGTTGATAAATGAGCCCCACAGTGTTGGATTGAGGGCGCATGGTGAGCCCCACCAGCCAGACCCGCTCAACGCTGCACACTCTCCTTGTGCTCAGTGAAACCAGACTGTAGTAGTAGACGTGGCAGCCAATTCTGACATGTAGTGAGTGTTAGAGAGCTATTGTGCATTCAGACATGTACCTCAGCCCATCCCACCGTAGCTTTATCACAGCAAACCTTAAATAGTAGCTCAATCCTCCTCAGTCATAGCTTTTATAGAGGTTCAATCTCCAAGACCAATATGTATTTTTAAATTAAGAAAGTAGTAAAACCCCAGAAATTCTTGCAAAATAACTGCTAAAATCCAAGGGTTTGATTCAGGAATCGGCTCAGGATTTGGCTGATTCCCAGCACTTTTCAGATTTGGCTGGTTCATTAATACTGGGCTGAACCAACTTGGAACCCTGAAATATTTAGGGGCAGATTTACTAAAGGGCAAAGCGACTAACGCTGGTGACGATTCGCCAGCGTTACCGATTTCAGGCACTTTGCCAATTTGCTAACGGGCGCAGGTGTAACTTCGCTAGCGAAAGAGACAGACGCTAGCAGTCATTCGCACTCTATCGCCAGGCGAATTTTCAGGCGAATGGACGTTACTCCGCACTCAATGCATTCACTAAAATGCAGATTTTACTAAACATCATATTTTTTAGTGGAAAAAGTTTCTAAGTCCCAAAAAACGCTGGCGTCTTTCCTTTTTTCAGAGTGATAGCCTGCAAAAGTCCTTAAAATTTCTTTTGGGTAACCGGGTTCCCCCCTACATTTTCTAACACATGGAACATTAACTGTACACTGAGCTCATGTGTAGTTCATTATAACAACTCTATTGTCTTCATTAAGGTTCCCTGGACTTGTGTAATGTAATGTATTTGCTGCAACATTTTACGTCCATTCAACTTTATAATTTCTCTCCGTATGCAAATTAGCCTGAGCAAAGACCTCTAACGAAGTAGCGCTAGGCATAATTGAACGCTAGAGCAACTTCGCTTTGATTGCCGAAGTAACGCTAGCGAAAATTCGCTGGCGTTCAGCTCCAAGGATTTTGCGCTTTAGTAAATTAGCGTTATCTGAGCAAATTTTCGCCTGGTGAAGTGTTGCGATGGCTGCAAATCCGTCGCTGGCGGATTTTCACCGCTTAGTAAATTTACCCCTTAAAGTCTGCAGTTTTGCTTAAATATGTATGTACAAATTATTGCACAGATTTTGTTGGACATTACTCCTGTTTTATGCACTTTGCACAGTGTCTTAGAGGTTGTAAATTACCCTTTATAGATCTGCCCAAACATCTTCTTATTTTAGAAAGCCTCAGAATCCAATGGACAATAATAATAATAATAATACTAATGAAGCATGTTATTTTAAGAGGTAAAGAAGGGCAAATTCCAGGTATTACTTAACATTTAGAGATACTAATTTATTTCCTCTGTAATGTGAAATAGCCTGAGTATCTGGGCTTATTCTCTCCTAAAGCAACCGACTCTCGATTTCTACTCAAAGAACTCGATCTCAAGCCCATGCAGGTCCTCTCCAACGAGGCTGAGTGCTTCTGCTATTTTATGTTTCCACAGCGATCGCCATGGAAACCCTTAGTTTATGAAGTTATTTTCTTATGAAACCAATGGTAAATCAAGCATTAAAGAAAGGATAGTTCTTTCAAGATATTTGTGTTGCTCTTGTTGTCAGATGAAAGAAGTTTTTGAAATTATGGCTAAGTGTCTGTGTATTTAAGTACTCGGCAGAAAAAAAAGGAGGAAAGAAGAGAAAGCCATCAAAGACTAGACTCTGAGAACATTTAAATGACAATACGATATGTGTGTATTTTTATGTTTGTATTATATATTTTGGCTTGCACAAAATCCTTCATTTTTGGATTCAGTCAACTCCAGAATTTTTGGCAAAATACAAAAACCACATCAAAGCCTAGTTAACTTGAAATTCAATCACATTCCTGCAGATCTGGATTTATCGCCTATAGATTTCACTACAGGTATGGGACCTGTTATCCAGAATTTTTGTTTTGTTTTCCGGATAACGGATCTATCCATAATTTGGATCTTCATACCTTAAGTCTACTAGAAAATTATGTAAACATTAAATAAACCCAATAGGCTGGTTTTGCCTCCAATAAGGATTAATTATATCTTAGTTGGGATCAAGTACAAGCTACTGTTTTATTATTACACAGAAAAAGGAAATCATTTTGAAAAAATGTGGATGATTTGGATAAAATGGTGACATATGAGAGATGGCCTTTCTGTAATTTGGAGCTTTCTGGATAGCAGGTTTCCAGATAACAGATTGTCAGGCTTCACCTGTCATAGAGCCAAGATGTGAGGAGACGTGGCTATTCTGAAGAGGAACAAACTTATGTAACTTTATTACATAACTCCTATGGTATTCAAATAAAAATCCAAACCATATATGCAATGCCAAATAAATATTTACCCAAATCCCCCTATGCTTGTCTTTCAAGCCAGACTTGCAAGAGCATCTAGAATAGGATAGCTGAATATCCCCAGGTCTGCAAGACACTGCTCAATGCACTACAGGTATTGGACCTATTAACCCGGAATCATCGGGACCTGGGGCTTTCCGGATAACGGGTCTTTCCGTAATTTGGATCTTCACACCTTTAGACTACTAGAAAATCATATAAACATTAAATAAACCCAATAGGCTGGTTCTTCTTCCAATAAGGATTAATTATATCTTAGTTGGGATCAAGTACAAGCAACTGTTTTCTTACTACACAGAAAAAGGAAATCATTTTTAAAATTTTGGATTATTTGATTTGATTTATTTGATTATTTATATAATGGAGTCTATGGGAGACGACCTTTCCGTAATTCGGAACTTTCTGGATAACGGGTTTCCAGATAACGGATCCCATACCTGTACTAGAGAGGCATCTACAATATGATAAATTGATCCATATTATCAGAGATGTCAACTAACTCTAATCTCAGAGATGTCAAATAACTCTAATCTCAGAGATGTCAACTAACGCTAATATTATTAGGATGATAATGAGCCACTCTGGGGATTTTTGGGACATCAGTACGTTACCATTCAAATTGAAGATGAATTAGGCATTAAGAAAAATCACAGACTGGATCACTATAATTCCAATGACATTGGGATGATACTTTTTGGCCATTGGGTTATCCTAAATAGAAAATTGCCATTTCAAAAAATAACGGCTGCCCCCTGGGCTACTACTATTCACAGTGCACTCAAACAAAGCAGACAAACCATACATGTTAGGTCACATGAGCCAATTAACAGACAGAGTTCTGTCTTTTGCTCCCACACTTCTTCCTGTTACAGTTAGAGCTGCAGTATTTCTGGTCAGGTGATCTCTTCCTGTTACAGTTAGAGCTGCAGTATTTCTGGTCAGGTGATCTCTGAGGCAGCACACAGACCATCACGAAATGGTGGTTCAAAGCAAGAGATGTAAAAGAGCCATATTTACTTAAATATATATTCCAGTTTGGTAAAATTCTTTAATATGCCGCATAATTTGATATAAAATCTTTTGCTGAAGTATTCATTCATTTTGGGGCTATAGTTTTCTTTTCAGGGGGTTATTTACTAAAATCTGAATTTATCTTAATTTTAATTAAAAATAAAACAACAACAATCTTCAATGTATGATTTCATCTTATTTATTCATAAAAAACTTGATTTAAATCGGATCACGGAAAAACTTGATAAAATCGAGCAAAACCCAGAATTGCTCAAATTTTTCTGGCTTTTTGCAGAATTGCTCGATTTTTTCGGACTTTTTTCCCGAATTGCTAGGATTTTTCGAGTGTTTGCCGAAAACCCAGAAAAAGTCAGATTTTTGGACTAAACCCAGTGCAGACCATGAAAACTTCAAATTGATATAAATGCCTCTCCCATTGACTTATACAGAGCCTTGACAGGTCCGCAATGCTGGATTTTCAGATTCAGACTTTTTGCAGCATCGGGTTATAATAAATCCGGAAAAAAGTTTTCTTCCTCTAAAAATGTGAGTTTTCTAGTGAAAAAACGTGAATTTTTAGAGATTTTAACATTCGGATTTTAATAAATAACCCCCTAAATGTTCATAACCTTCCCTAAGCTGCACTTTGACCCCTACTTGCATTTTTGAGTTTACCCCAATATTGTACAAATGGAAGAATTGCAATCTTAGCATCCCCAGTGCTACTTAGATTACAGCTGGATGGCATGCTGCCCTCGGCCCGTATCTGCATTCAGGATTTCATGTTTCTGTTACTGCATTACTGCTGTTGCACCTTTCTGTTGTGCCGATCCCTTTCTTCTCTGAGGCAGAGTTCCTTATTGAGTCGGTTTGGGTTCCTCTGTGTCATAAGACCAGTGAAGATGGAAAAATAAAAAGTAAAGTCGATGCTAACTAGAAGAGCTGCTACTAATGATCTCAATAAAAATTAATATGCAGGACAGCAACCAGTGACACACACCATTTCAGACTAGACCTGCATCTGTCAGTACAAATTGCAACCCCATACGAGGCATACAGTGCTGAATGTAGTTAGACAGCTAAGTGAATTAAAACAAAAATCTACAGATGCATGATAAATGCACAGGATGCTGTGTCACACATGAATAACTCCTATGCCGGCCAGATGACAGATGTATTTCCTCTACTCCAGGCCAGGCTCCAGCAAAAACCACTCTTCATTTATCAATAATTGGGCCTTAATTTCATTTGGCAGTGGTAGAACAGCATGCTTAGCTTCCTCTCCAATAGACTAACACTAATTATGAAGGGTTTTTTTTTTTCATAGGCATTAATCTTTTTTATCAACCCATTTCATAGAGAGACAAAAGGAAATCTTTATAGGGGAAACAAATATCAGACCTATCATATATTTACAAATGATGACGGATAATGAAAGAAAAGCAAAAAAAAAGAGAGAGAAAAAAAGAAATTATGTTATTTGGAGACAATTTGTCTGGTCCTTTTTAGTATGCTTGAAGAGCACTCTAATAGAGCTGTGGAGTTCTCCCTTGGGAAACACTTCATCCTTACAATATAGACCCCAATGTGGCATAAACCATTCCCTTCTTCCATTCTTGGGCAGGATCCCTTAATGGAGTTAAATTATAATTAGTCAAATCCCTCAACAGGCTTCTAGACATCTTACCCCTCAGCAGTTGGTGGGTATAATAAATACCTGACAATGTTTATACTCTTAGAAATACTCTATATCAGATTATTCATTTATTACATGCAAAGCATGATCCACCATATTTTCTGCACTTTGAGCCCTGCCTTATAGTCAGCAGAATCAGGTTTGGATTTGTAGGAAGGCCACTAAGGCATAGGGAAGCAAAAATCTGGGGCAGCATGCCACCCGCGAGCTGCATCTTTACTAGAGACTTGGCGAGAGATATTGATAGCCATTTTGGTCTCTCACCAGCCTAGTCCCCAGTGAAGGCGTCCCACTGGAGGAAGAGCAACAATGACGGCTGGGGTGAGATGGTGTTCAGGGTGAGTTCAGGGGAGTGAGCAGAGAAGGTCTGGGGTGGTGGGGGCGATTGAGCAATGTGGCATAAGGGCACAAATTCTTTCAATAAGGCCCTGAGCAGAATTACCTTATAGGTCCTTAATATTTGGCCCATGAATACACTACTGCCTGCTTTCAGTTCTTGGGGGATGTGGCTCATTTAGACATGAAAGTAAGGGAGCGGCATTTGGTGCAAGCCACATCAGGGCCCTGTACTGAGAACAGAGCCAGATTTACAAAGCGGCAGTGCCGGATTTGCTGGGCGGGGGCCCTAGGCCGTGTGGTCCTAGTGGTCCTAGCACCTGCCCGCACTACCTCACGCAGGCGCAAGAGCGCTAGCATGAAAAAACACCAGAGCACATCGAGTAGGGAGCACTGGAAATTGGCATGGGAAATTTAATAAATTACTGTATCTCATGATCAGTCCCATTGATTCCAAACCAATGTGGATGTGGTTGGGCTTCATGCCGCCCCTAAAATCCTGCCACCCAAGGCACGCGCCTTGGTGGCCTTTCCACAAATCCGGACCTGACTGAGTACCTGCCCTATAGCAGTTGGTAAGAACAGGGCTGCCTTGTGCCCTGCAATATTCAGGAGTGAGGGCCGGACTATGACCAAAAGTACTCTTGTACCCCTTACTTCTTTTGGGAGCTTTGTAAATGACCCCTCAGATGTTTTGTATACCTACGGAACACTTTGTACTGTTAGACACTGGATAGTATTTCTGCCTTGTGTGGTGGGGTTGTGGGTTCACTTCTGGCCAGGACAACTTCCGCATTGAGTTTGTATATTGTACCTGTATGTGCATAGATAGTCTCTCGTTTCCTTCCATAACCCAAAAATATACTTGAATGTTGAATGGCTCATACAATGTAATTAAATTGAAAGTTTCACTGCACAGGGAGTCATCTGAATTACTGTTATGAAAAGTGTTGTTTGACCTGGTGCAAATTTTGTGAATTTTCTTGCATTGCTCCAAAGAGTGACAGGCGGTTTGAACAGGCAAAATAACCCATATCAGTCCATGCATTTTCCCTTATTTTAATACATTGTTTTCATTGTAAATTAAAAAGTTCATTATAAATTAATTATTTTACAAACCATGTTGATTTTTCACATCCTCTCATGAGAAGTCCAAGATACAATGAAGGACACCTTTAGTGGAATCAATCTCAGCTGGGTTACACTCAAACCAAAGATGACCCAGGCAACCAGTTGTTTCTCTGGGATCCCGTCGCTTCCCTTTACTAAGGCTGCGATAAATAGCTGGGCTAAATCACCGCTGAGTGGTTAAGTACTTGATAATTCACAAGGAAAATCAGATCATAATTAGACGTGTAATGAAATTTCATTGAAATGTAACAAAGATGAATAAGTGCCTTATGGATAGTTAATTAATTAAAATATACAGTTGCAAAACAATTATAAACGTTATTTGTACAATATCTATCCAGTTCAATTTAGTCTGTTGTCTAAATTGCTCATTAAAGTTAAAGCGTGTCATTATATAAAACCCCAACGTGTGCTGCAAGAAGAAAGTGTATTTCACTTTAACTGGAACTGTTGACATTTGTGCTCTTTGTTGTTGCAGTCAGGTTCTAGAGCAGGCTATAGTCCAACAGACTTTTTGGAAGATTTTGTTTGAAGGATATCTAAGGAAAGATTCATCAAAACTCAGGAAAGTTACATTCTTTTCTCCATGGACCTACAATAACACTAGAACTCCAAAGTACAATTTTTCATGTATTTTAATTCCATAAGTTTATTATTTCTCATGTCAATTTTCATAGGCGTGAAGGCATCCGAGAAAATGTTTTTCAAGTTGCACGACATTCCCTTGGGCTCTTCTCGAGTACATCAACTGATAAAAATGTCGCATGAAATGATGTTGGTGCCTCCATGGATCTGTAAGATCCCCCGGGAGATTTTGTCAGAGTCTCACCTTCCGGCACGTCTCTCCTCTCTTGGTGCGCAGGCGTACACTTCCAACGATGTCTTTGGCTGGACGCAAATGACGCTGGCATCACAAGCGTTTGATGCTGCGCACTGTGACGCTCGAGTTTTTGACAACAAACATCATGGAGTAATTTTTCTGTACCGGATTTGAATTTTTTGCACCAAAATTCCCTTTAAAAAGCCATTTCGCCATTTTGAAATGGCGAAATGAAGCTGGCTTTTGTTTACAGACCTTGTTGAGACTTCTCTGGTTTTTGACTCCTGTCGGTTTTTGACTTTGATTACTGCCGCCTGCCTTGATTCTTTTGCCTGCTTGACTAACTTTTTGCCTAATCCTTGTGGGTACCTAATTTCGTACTTGTTTCTACCTAAAATGCACTTATTCCTCCTAGGTTTCCGCAGCAGAAAGCCTGGGGACCCAAAAGGACTTCAGTGAACACCGGAATTCATAGGGGTGTCCCTTTTGCGTCTGAGTGTACCCGCTGCTTCCAAAAGGTTCCTGATTGACAAGTTTGTAACAGGATTGAATGATTCTTGGTATCTTATAGGTCAGTTATATATGGTTCTTAGCCTACAGTGGCTACCCTCTGATCTCCCAAACTCTTCACTACCACCTGCCTCATGGAAAGATTGGGGGTGGGCTGACTACAAATGCAGTTGGCTCAAGAGCACGTGGACTAATTCATGTGTATGGCTGTAAATATAGAAACACACCAAGATATAGTCATGTTTTGCTCTAATTCTGTCTTCTTCTGCAACTGCAATAGATTTTATAGAATTCCTTTGGGTTATTTGCTGTATGTGCTCTACTCATTATTACATTATATTGCTAGATGCCTGCTCTGTGTGTGTGGGTGTGCCGATCTCAAATTGGAAATCACATGCTCTGACCTTTATTTTAAACATAGCTGCTTATGCAATAGCTGCTAAAAATTGTCTTTTTTTATGTATATGCCAATCACAAATATTCTCTGATCACCCAACATTCTGTTCACCAAAGTTATACTCCCCAATGGGATCTGTTATCCAGAATGCTCGGGACCGTTTGTTTTCCTGATGATCTTCATACATTTTGTCTACTAGAAAATCATTTAAATATTAAATCAACCCAATAGACTGGTTTTGTTTTCAATAAGGATTAATTAGTTGGGATCAAGTACAGGATACTGTTTTATTATTACAGAGAAAAAGGAAATCATTTTATCATATTAAAAATTTGGATTATTTGGATAAAATGGAGTCCATGGGAGAAGGCTTTCCAATAATTCGGAGCTTTCTAGATCCCATACCTGTACAGGGCTTCGGAGTACATCTTGGATGATTTTGTGGAAAATTGTCTATTCAGACTCTGATTATTATGCCGCTTCCGTGCTCAATGAGCAGCAAGAATGTTTGGTGGGGAAAAAAAGTTGAGAATGGAGAATGGGAATAATAAAAGTATTTAGTCAATATCGGAAAACTGTAGGGGCCTTGGAAAATGTTCTCCTACTTTGTACTGTTTATAAACGGAACAGAAGGCAAACATGAAATATTGATCACTACTGTAATGAATATGCATTTGTGTCTAAAAACCAACATTTGGACATAATAACCTTTAGTGTCGTCGGCACAAGTACAATTGGCGCCAAGGAAAAATGACTTTGTCCATCCCATCACCACCATCACCTGCTGGTCTGAACACCACCAACCAAGTTATTTCTCTTATATCTCTGGTCTCCTTCCCATCAATCACTTTCCCTTTCAATTATACCCACCACAATTGCATTCGAGGTGGTGCTTTTTCTGCCTCACCAAGTTCCGGCCCTGAGTGCAAGGTCAAATACACACAGTGCAGAGAGAAGCAAATACATTTATTCATATATAACTTTTCATACAGCTTTTCATGTCCTCCTGTCAAATGACACCATAGAGCCTGGCCACCTCCTGGAGACCTGAGCAGAAGGAGACTGGAGCAAAAGGAGAGGATGGGAGCAGAAGGGCATGAAAGCGAGAGGACTGGATATAAGATAGGTTAGGTACAAGGCAGAACAGAAAGTAGGAATCAGGAACAGGCAAGGCAAGGTCGGTTCAAGGTCAAGGCAGGGAAATGTACTAGGTAAGGTCAGGTTTGGAGTATGGAGCAGAGCAAGATTCAGAATAGCAAGGAAAGCTGGGCAGGGCCAGGCCAAGGCAAGGTTAAAGAAAGGAAAGATCAAGGTTTAAAGCAGGACTGGAGCAGAACTGTAAGGGGAAGGTAAGGCAGATTAAGACAAGACAAGGTTCAGAGCCAGGCAGGACAAGACAGGGAAGAGTTCAGACAAGGCAAGGCAAGGAAAGGAGGCAGGACCAGGAACCTTTAGCTAGGGACAATGCCACACTGCTAGTTTGGGAAGCCAATGCTCAGGCAAGGAATGTTTAGAGGGCTGGCTTTAAATAGGGCAGAGTCAGCTCTCAAATGTACATGAATCAGTAGAATGACACAAGACCTCCTGTTGAAGGTTATTTGTTGCCCCTGCACGAGCCCTGCCTAAGTCGATGTAAGCCCCTGAATAACTCTACATGTAGTAGTGGACAAAAGGACTTATTTGTTATTACTAGCTCTACAATGGGGCAGAATTGAGCCCATCAACTTGCCATTAACTATAGCACCTACTATACCTATGCAGTGCACCTGCTTTGATGCATAAGGTACAGCACACAGGTACTTTACACCTGCCATGGTCAGACAGTAAATACAGGGCTCCCTATGCTTTTTGCACTCCCAGTTGCTCTGGTTGGATCAATACAACTGCCTCTTGCTCCACTCTTGACACACCAGGAGCTAGTAGCAGTAGGTGCAAATTTGAAGCAGACTGGAATGCTGGAAACAAATGATGCTTTGTGGGTAAAACCAAGGTGCATATATTTTTTTACTCTTTGGTTACTTTAGCAACAGTAAACACCATCTACAAAGACTTGATAAACTCTACAATGTCATTATTTGGCAGCCATGCCAGCAGAGAACAGATTTTTCTTTTCTCTTGTATGAACATCGAACAAAGAGTTACTAAATGTAAGAAAATAATATTTACCGTAGACTTTAATGCTGGTTCGCTAACAAAGGAAAACGATCATATTGAGAACATAATTAATTCTTGGAATTATGTTCTTTTTTAATTAAATTCAGTTTACACCAAAGTGATAACTGTAATTTGAACCATCTGTTGAGGTCTCGTTCAATATTATCCATGAAAAGGACAAGATTTCAATCCAGCAAATTGTTGTTTCGCCGTGTTCAGATGTAACAGAATCGGTATCTAAGAAACCAGTAACAAAATGTTTTGCTATCCAATTTTGACTGCAGTCGTATCTTTAAGTAGTTAAGAAACAAAAATATACAACGGAGATGTACCATCATCGATCTCTCTGTCCCACTACATTGTACTAGATAATTATATTATGTTTGATAGCTCTGCAAGCTTCACGACAGATAGAGGGCCAATCATTCAGGTGAAGGTTATATTATTATTGGTTTCCCCATAATAGAGAGAGTGGTAGAGCTAGATCAGCCCTATTAACAATGCCAGTACTTTTTTTTTTTTTTTTTTTTTTAGATATTTTTCAGATATTAAGGGGCATGGTACAGGAATGGGACCTGTTATCCCAAATGCTCAGGACAAGGGTTTTCCGGATAAGGGATAGTTCCTTAATTTGGATCTTGAAACATTATCTACTAGAAAATCATGTAAACATTAAATAAACCCAATAGGCTGGATTTGCCTCCAATAAGGATTAATTATATTTTAGTTGGGATCAAATACAAGGTAATGTTTTATTATTAAACAGAAAAAGGAAATAATTTTAAAAAATTTGGATTATTTAGATAAAATGGAGTCCATGGGTAACGACCTTCCTGTAATTCTTAATTTTCTGTATAACTGGTTTCCATATAATGTATCCCATACCTGTATCAGGTGACTCTTCCTGTCTTACTTTTTTAGTCTCCTGGACCCTTGCTAAGGAAGAGAGAAATGTTGACCAGAGTCTGAGTTAGGAGGTCGCAGAGAAGCAGAAGCCTCTGAAAGGGATGAAGTGAATGAGGACCAGCAAGATTTATGTCTGCTACCACTACTAATAACAACAACAACAACAATAATAATAATAATAATAGCAATAACAATAATCATAACAATAACAATAATAATAATAATAATCATAATAACAATAACAACAATAATAACATTAATACAATACTAATAATACAATATCAATAATACACTAATAATAATACAATCATAAGAAACTAATACTAATACTAACTTGAGGATTGTGATACAGAACAGAAGCTGGTATCCCACAGTGTGCAAGTATTTTCCAGTAGTCCATCTATCAAAATAACTGATGGTGCTAATTGAGTACTACAACTATGAATAACTTGTTTTTGAATGGTAAATACATCATAGGGTAGGGGTGACCAGAGTGTTAGTGTAGTTAGTGTGTGTATGTAAGTGAAGAGTAAGGTGAGGATGGCAGTTAAGTTGCTGAGGGCCCAGACCTGGGGACTGAATGAGAAGGTGGATTTGATGATGTAAAAGGTCAAGGTTCTGGAAGTGTCTAATGGACAGGACAATGGGTTCTAGATGTTGAGTTCAGCATGTGAAATATCCAGGATGTGGGAGTAAAAGTAATGAGTGAGAAGGACAGAAGGAAATCCTGTACAGATGGAACATTACTGTATGTCAGTGGGTGTATTTGATGTGATGTACTGGGTAAGAGGAACAACTCCCAAGCCAAACATGATCTAGCACTTATTAAATAACACTGGCTACTTTGCTCCACTTCCTCTCCTGGCTCCCAGTTAGGGTTCCCACCATCATCATCATTATCATCAAAACATTGCACCAAAAATATACTCCTGGACACATATGATTTCACGATGGTAAATGCTGCAAGGCTGCAGAGAAACCAGTAAAGCCTATAATATGCACCTATATTAGCTTCTAGTTAGCCATTACCTATGTATATTCAATATGTTCTGCAACACTGATCTGATTGATGTTCCTTTAATGTGAAATGTTTTACTTTACCAACCCCTTATGTTACCTCCACTTCCCTTTCAGAGCCAGGGGTCATTGAATTAGCAGTGAAATAATCAATAATTATTATCTTGGTAAGAAACATTTGATTGGACAGCTATGCCTAGGATGGCACTCAGTTGTAGATTAGTATATGGACAACATGGTCCATAGTTCCCAGGACTGGGAGGGGACAGGACTCAGCCCAGGGTTAATCTTCCCGTGATGGTACTTTCCCATTTATACCACTGTAGGAGTTGCATTTATACTTGTAATTGAGCTCTCTTGGGGGGGATGAAAGATGAAGTTGACAGTGTTGGGGTGGAGAGAGAGAAGAAAGTTAAAATGAATACTAGAAGTAGACTACTGGGCGGTGTCATCATAATTTCATTTTGGGGGGAAAAGGTAATTTTGCTTTTCCTTCAAAAAAAACCAAGGCTATTTATTAACTTTTTTTAGATGGTAAATCATGATCTGCATCACTGATAATGGGAATTTTAATTTTCTGCTAAACAAGCTGGCAGTGACATGTGTCCATCAATCAATCAGAGGAAATGAGAATGTCCCTGTAGTTTTTGCGCTAATCTTTTGGATAAAAACAAATAAATGCAAGGACAGAGCAGCTCCCACAAATTCATAATAAAGACAACCCGGTTAGTAACTTTTTCTTGCGTGGCCGTAGGTGCAGGTGCACAATGGCTGGAGTAACACCTGACACATATAAAACAACCAGTTAATTACATATTTTTCCATGGCCACAATGAGCAAATGAAATATTTTTTTCAAATTTTAACAAACTGAAATTGATGTTTGGAATTTTTATTGTCAATACTGCTCAATCCATGATAATATATATAAAAAAAAATAGGAATTTCAACAATAGTCACAAAAATGGTCCTTAACATTTTAATTTAGTTCCTGTACATCTTATACATGAGGGTAAATTTAAGATCACAAAGTCCAAAAGTGCAAAATAAATGCAAAATTATTTGTTACAATATGTGCAAAAGCAAGTGGGTCAGATGTGGATGTCCCCATACAAGCCCCTTCCCTGTACTAGTAGAAAGAAGTAGCATCAGGGAAAGCAACGGGCTGTTGCGCCCTTGTACTTAACAGACATTAAGTCCGAATTTATCTCAATATTTTCTGAAAAAACTCTGACCAAATCCGCAATGGTTTTTTGGGCTTATTTATTAATACACTTCCCCGAAAATCCGATTTTTATGTTTTTTTCGGATTTTTCACCAGAAAACTTGAGGGTATTGCCAAAAACCCAGCGCACATCAAAAAATCATTCGGACTTCTCCCATCGACTTATATGGAACCTCGACAGGTCTGAGATGCCAGATTTTCTGATTCTGAGTTTTCCATCCTCTAGGTTTAATAAATTCTGAAAAATCTTTGATTTTTTTAAATACTGATTTTATATATATATACAGTATATATATATAAAAAAAAAAAATCATGAATTTTAATAACCCCCTAAGTATCGGACTTCATATTGTTGCAATTTGCACATTGAGTTGGATACTCTGTTTGAGTCAGTCAGTAGAGCCAGAATTATCTGTACCACATGCTGAAGGCCCCCATTAGCCCTCATAAGATTTCCACGGCCCCATAAATCCTTCAAAGAGAAGGAACGCTACCAAGAAAAGTTATTGCCAATAAATTAGCCATAATAGTACAAGCTAGAAAACTATATTTATGCTGTAGAATGCTTAACCATGCCTGAGTAAACAGCTCTAGAAGCTTTCTGTTTGTTTAGGATAGCAGCTGCCATATTAGCTTGATGTAACATCACTTCCTGCCTGAGTCGCTCCCTGCTCACTCTTAGCTCTGGGCTCAGATTACAGCAGGCAGGGGAGGAGAGAGGGGGAGAGAGGAACAAACTGAGCATGCTCAAGCCCTAGCCCTGGAGGTTTAAGCTGAAAACAGGAAGTCTGATACAGAAGCCCATGGGGCAAATTTACTTACCTCCGAAGTTGCGCCAGCATTGACTTTGCCGCACTTTGCCAGGCATAGATTCGCCAGGGCTGCGCAAGTTCATGAAGATCCGAATGTTGTGCACAAGTTACCGATCGTTTGCAAAGTTGCACTAGCAATGTTACGATCAGCGGTTCGAATTTACGCTAGCGATCGGAATTTGCATACGGCGTGCAGTTACAGTACAATGGCCGTATATGCAGCAGCAAACACATTACACTACACAAGGCCAGGAAACCTTAATAAATGTATTTTAATGCCGTACACATGTTCCACAGTATAGTTTAGGTGCTATACTGTATGTTATCAAATGTAGGGGGCAAGGAGGGTACCCTAACACAATCGATCTTTTTCAGCCTATCACCCTATAAAAAGTAAAAGACGCCAGCGATTTTTTGGGACTTCGAAAAACTGTTAACTTTTTTTGAACCATCCCTATCTACTCTATTGCACTTCACCTGGTCTGAGGTGGCGAAGTAAAGTCTGGCGCAAGAGGTAACGTTCACGAAAATCCGCAAGTTAGTGAATTAGCGTAGTTGCGTTCCTTTCGCCTTAGCGCAACTTCGACCTGGTGTAAGGGTGCGAAGTAGCGCTAGAGTAGGTCCACTTCTCTAGCGAATTTTTGGTGAATTTTTGCTAGCTTTGGCCCTTTAGAGGACTCAGAGCAGCATTACTTTGAGGGTTTACTGGTGTATTTATATAGACCTTTCTGATAAAGCTTACTTAGTTTTAGCCTTTCCTTCTATATCCTCCTACTTATGTCTGGAGCTCTGCACCTCCTTCCCAATTAAAAATCCAGTACAAGGTACAGAGCATAGTTCTGGAGAATGGAAGGCAGCCGTGCCCTCACCACCTGCCATAGCCATAATGAGCAAGTTAGGGAGCGTCTTTCACATCCCCCCCCATGAATACAGGGCCGCTAAATGGCAGCAGTTCTGTTTTCATTGGAAAATCTGCAAAATTTAATGGTCTGTGCCTGTTTTTTTGCACTTAGTTCGCCGGCCTACACTTTCTAAATATGCCTGTAGACTTTAAATCTTGTATGCGCTAATTAACCCTAATGTATATTTTACTACTTCATAAACTTTAATAAATCCAGGAATCTAGAAAAAAAAAAAAAGACTCAATATTTTTGTAGTTAATGGATAGATGCTTCATTCTTCTTATACAAAATAAATGCTTGGGGAGCAGATGTTCAAGAGTCTCTCTCTTTTCTTTTTTTTCAAATACCGCATTTATTTCTTTATAACCTCAGACTCTGAGAAGCTACAAGTAAATGGCTAGCCAAACATGAGCAGATTACTTAAAACACTTGTGTGCGAGCGGAGCTCAGCAATAAATTAATTTGCATTTTTAAAACATTTTTAGGACTAATGTTATAATGTCTCATTAGTGAATGAATAAAAACTCAAGTTAAACCAGTTGATTTGCTGCAATGAAACATTTTACTGACTGTCATTTTCTCTGACAATACATTTTAGTGACCGTTTATTAGACCTTTCTTTCTTTTCATCTAATGATTTCGAGAACCGCTATAATTCAGAATTAATATTACATTCTCTTTATTTTTGTTGCTGTTTCTTTTCCATCTACGTCTTATTTGCTTCTTCGGAATCTTGAGTAGTAAAAGAGACATATTACATGTGGTGATTTTTATTTTCATACAGTTCTGCCAGTTGGATAAGACAAGGGAGTCTATAATTTCCAGAAGAGACTAATTTAAAGGAGAACAAAACCTTCAGTAATAACTGGGTCCCCCCTTTCTCAGCCTCCCCTCTCTTGATCAGCACCATTTAGGACCCAATAGACTCAGCTGTTTCCTCTACTTTGCTCAGTAAAGCAAAGAAAAAATAGCAGCCCCCTCCTGACCCCCCTGGCGCAACCCCCCTTTAGCCCATGCGCATGTGCGTACCCTTTTTTGGCACAGCCAGGGCTGGAAAGGGTGGTCGCGGGCAGCAAGGGCAGGGAGTGGGTTTGGGCCGGCCCAAAGTGGGTTTGGGCCGGCCCACTCCTATCCTTTCTGTATCTACTCCAGACATTCCTCCCCCAGCTGATGAAAAGTTTTAATTTTTTCTCTATTTTACGCAGATATTGAGAAACTGGAGATCTTCAGACCTTCAGATTTTGATGGACAACAAGTAGGTTTTGATGATGCTGTGGACTAGGGTGTCCATGGCACACCAGGGGTGCTTCCTCAGAGACCCCCAAACCTCTCAGGGCCCCCTCACTTCAGACATAAGCTGATGCCACAACCCGACACCCAGCCTGGATTTTTGGCGAGGCCACAAAGACTTGGGCCTAGGGCGGCATATTATTAGGGGCAGCGAGCCGCCCAGCCTCTCTATGGGGAGCACTGGGGATGCTCAGCTCTCCAGTGCTCCAGCAACTTTTTGTGCCCGCGAGGGGTTGTGCGATGTTAGCGATGGTCGAATTTATTCATCAGGCGCTGAAAATATCCGCGTCTCATTGCCAGCAAATACATTTGCAAAACTGCAGTGAAAATTCGCTGCATCCAAACAATTTTGACGCCTGCGACAATTTAACGCACACCTATTGACTTTAATGCAATTGGACAAAATAGGCGCGCGTCAAATTGTCTCCGGCATCACAATTGTCACTGACGTAAATTTAGACGCCCGCCAATTGATGCCGGCGTCAAAATTCACGTTTTGCTAATTTTTCAAAGTTTTTTGGCAAAGCGAAACAGAACGAATTCGCCCATCGCTAATCATTGTCAATAGGAATGTCCTAGATTGCAAGCTGGTGTCGGACTGGGGTGTCTGGGGCCCACTGGGCGCCTAACTGTCAGGGACCTCTATGAGAACTAAAGGACCTGCTTACAGTGCCCAACCTTGCATTGCTCCCAGCCCCCCCCCCCGTGCAGAACGGCTGCGCATATTCCCACTTACCCCTTTAAAATGGTTCACCTGGGGGAAAATGAGAGGGAATGGTCCGGATGGGAGAGCAGGTCTGGATTGTCAGGGCCAGAGTCAGACTTGGGGGCCCGGGCCCACCGGGACTCCTGTCCAGGGCCGCTGTCCAGGGCCCCCCTCCGGACCCCTCTCCCGATCTCCTGTCCCGCCGTGCCAGTCAGGGCCCATGAAGACCGGGGACAACCAGGTTTTTCCCAGTGGCCCACCAGCCCAGACACTATTGATGTGCCATAGGAAAGAGAGATGAGGACTTCAAAGAAGAGAGGGACAGAGAAGCAGCAGTGTCTGAAATATATATTCAAGAGAGAGTATTCCATCTCCATGGTAATCTCTAGCCCCCATAGGTAATAAAAGGCACTAAGTTTGCCCAGAAGCAGTAACCTATAGCAACCAATACGTTGTTTGCGTTTAAACAGGTGACCAGTAAATGCTAGCTGCTGATTGGTTGCTATGGGTTTCTGCTCCTCGGCAAACTATGGGGCAAATTCACTAAGATTCGTAGTTGCGCCAGGCGCAACTTCGCCGCGCTTCGCCGCACTTCGCCACACTTCGCCAGGCGTAGTTTCGCCAGCACTCCGCAAATTCACTAAAATCCGAAGTTGCGCACAGGGGTAGCGTAAGGTTGCGAAGTTGCGCTAGCGTTGATTCGCTAAGTGAAGCGAAGTTACGCTAGCGATGGTTAATTTGCATACGGCGCCAAATTCAAATTTCAATGGAGGAATACGTAGAATCACTACAAATGCCTGGGAAACCTTCAAAACATCAAATAAATTTTTTTTTTTGCCTACACATGTGCCCACTGTATAGTTAAGTTGCCATGAGTTAGGAAATGTAGGGGGGAAGGAGGGGAGCCCCAAAAATTTTTTCGATCTTTTTCAGCCTATCACCCATAATATAGAAAACACGACAGCATTTTTTGGGACTTAGAGAAAAATTTGAACTTTTTATCTACTCTATTGCGCTTCGCCTGGTCTGAGGTGGCGAAGGAAGTCTAGCGTAAAAGGTAGCGTTCAATACACTGCGCGCGTTAGTGAATTTGCGTAGTTACGTCCGTAGCGAAAATTCGCCAGGCGTAAGGGTGCGAAGTAACACTGGCGAATTTACGCCAGCGTTCGTTAGTGAATTTGCGAAGTAAAGAAAATGCCCAACGCTAGCGAATTGACGCTAGCGTTCAGCGCTTCGGCGCTTAGTGAATTTGCCCCAGAGATTCTGCTCAGCAGGGACAAAGATAAGAAATGGATCAACTAAAAGCAGATTTTTTTTTTTTTTTTTTAGAACTCTTTATTTATTTGAAGTTTTAACAAAGCATTGCATATCATCACATTGCAGACTCATCTTTTCACATCAGATTCAGTGACCTAACAACAAGGCATACACATTCGTGGAAGAAAATTCCATGGAATAACGCCCGTGGGCGCATACCTTGCAGCATGTAAACAGAAGCATTAGGGATGGATATGAGCCGAGCACCGTAGACTAGAGCAGTATTCAAAAATAATAGAGAACAAGAAAAATAAAAAATAATTAAACCGTAAACCATTTGAGCCCGGGGGAATCAGAAGAGAGGACCATATGCATGCATAAAAGGAAGAGGGGGTATATATTCCCAAGAGTGACAGTGTCTCTGAAGGAGTGGACATCTGCAGATGGGATGGAAATCAGGTAGAGATAGTGTGCATCAAGTCCCATTGTGACCATACTTTATCAAAGAGCATCAACTGGGATCTATGTAGGGCTGCCAAATATTCCATCCGTCTCACATCCTGGATGGCTGTTTTGAGTTCGTTGTCCGAAGGAGCTCTCGGAGACTTCCAGTTTCAAGCTAAAAGACGTTTGGCTGCGGTTAAGATAAGGTTGACCAGTTTCTGTACATGTTTCTTTAATCTGGGAAATGGTTTCCCTAAAAGGAATGTTTGCGGGTCTAAATGTAAGGATTG
This sequence comes from Xenopus laevis, assembly GCF_017654675.1. Classification (NCBI taxonomy): domain Eukaryota; kingdom Metazoa; phylum Chordata; class Amphibia; order Anura; family Pipidae; genus Xenopus; species Xenopus laevis. The sequence goes on from NC_054371.1 coordinate 220,449,327, forward strand.
TCCCAGTAGAGGTTCAAGTAATGCTAAAACTCCCTTCCAATAAACCACCAAGATAGAGCAAGTCCAGAATATGTGGTACAACGTGCCTTCCACACCACAGTGTCTCCAACATGATGCCGAGGTAGTTGGATATATAGAGTGCAGTTTGGCAGGTGTCATATACCAGTGTGTGAGGATCTTATAGTTCACCTCTTTATGTGTCACACATGCCGAAGCCTTCCGGAGGTTTTCCCATATTGTAGACCAGTCATGTAAGGAGAGCTCTACTCCCAAGGTCTGTTCCCATAACCGCATATATCTGTGTTTCACAAATGAGAGTTCAGTGTCCATCGTGAGGATTCCATAAATATCTGAAATTAGACCCTTTCTGTGGGATCTAGTGGCCATAATAACGTCCAGTGGGGTCTGGTTTTGAGGTAATTGGGGACCAAACATCCTCAAGACATAGTGCCGGATCTGCAGGTATTGATAAAAAATTGCATTGGGTAAGTCACCATGTTTAGCTTGTAACTCTTGGAAGGTGTGAAGTTTACAAGTCAACGAGTTATAGAAATCCTTCGCCTGCGTTAGATCATTCCTCAACCAGGGTTGGGCAAAAGAGGCGGACAGGCCTGGGAAGATTTTTTTTTAAAGGAAGGAAAGGCTAAAACTAAGTCAGCTTTATCAGAAAGGTCTATATAAAAACACCAGTAAACCCTCAAAGTATTCTGCTCTGAGTCCTCAGTCAAAATAAGCACAGCATTTCTTTCCTTCTATTGTGTACTCATGGGCTTCTGTATCAGACTTCCTGTTTTCAGCGTAAACCTCCAGGGCTAGGGCTTGAGCATGCTCAGTTTGCTCCTCTCTCTCTCCCTCTCCCTTTTCCCCCTCCCTTCTATAATCTGAGCCCAGAGCTACTGTATGAGTAAGCAGGGAGAGTCTCAGGCAGGAAGTGATGTCACACCAAAGTAATATGGCAGCTGATATCCTAAACAAACAGAGAGATTTAGCATATAAGCTGCCGTATTAGCTTGGTGGGAAATCACTATTGTGTCTAATCTATTGCCAATAAACTGCTTCCGTAGCTTTCCTTCTCCTTTAAACGTTGAGTTACAAAAATTTTGTGAGTTTTTCTTAGGTATTTTTCAGTCAAAACTCACATTTTTGAGTTAACAATAAAAACCTTGAATTTTTTGGGGTTAAAAAACTAATTTTTTTTTGTTTTTGTAAAAAAACTAGATTTTTTTCAACATTTATTATACCCGGAAGCTGGTAACTCAAACCCGTAAAAATACTCCAGCTAAAACCTGTCTAGGTCATGTAGAAGTCTTGAAATCTTGAAAAAATCTAGTTTTTTTACAAAAACAAAAAATATTTGTTTTTTTAACCCCAAAAAATTCAAGGTTTTTATTTTTAACTAAAAAATTTGAGTTTTGATTGAAAAATAGTAGTGGTCCCTTTAACCAACTGAAGATGTTAATAGCTTTTATTTAAAAACTCGATCAATTTGAGAGATTCAAGTTTTTCCCTGAGTTTTCAGGTTGTTCAACTTGAATTCACTGACTTAAGTTTTTTCCATTCAAATTTTTTTTTTAAATCTGAAAAAAAAAATCGAGTTGTGAGTTAATTTGCGGTATAAAATAACCTCCCAAAGCTCTAGAATTTGACCTTTGATAAATAACCCCCTAATATATACATTTAGAACAGTTGCAGAGTCTGCGACCCCCCTCCCAGAGCTCTCAAGACACATGAAGGTGAAAAATTAAACTTTAAACTTTAAAATTAGAAAAACGGTCACAAAATAGAAAGTGATTTAAAAAATTCTTTATTTCTTGTGAACTATCTAAAAACAACTGAAAAGAAAAAAAGTGGTTGAAAGTGTACAACCCCTTTAATAATAGAAAGCTTTAGATAAGACAAGACCACACCGGCCTCCCACCTACTGCTGACTCTGGACATATCCCACCAGATACAACCAGCACTGCATCCACATGGAGGCTCAGTGTTTTTTGTGTGTATCTTTGTGCATTTTGTATGTCGCCCCCATTGTTTTAATGAGACCAACTGAATTTGTGATACATTTACGTCCTGTTTCAGATTCTGTTCATTATTGATCTAGGGATGCACCAAATCCATTAATCCCTGAATCCTTTGTGAAAGATTGGGCTGAATACGGAACCAAATCTGAATCCTAATTTGCATATGCAAAATTAGGGTCGGAAAGGAAAAAGTGGGAAACATTTTTTAACTTCCCTGTTTTGTGGCAAATAGTCACATGCAAATATGCAAATTAGGATTCAGATTCGGTTAGGCCAGGCACAAGGAATTGGACGAATTCGAATCCTGCTGAAAAAGGAAGAATCCTATCCAAATCCCAAACTGAATCCTTAAAGGGATACTGTCGTGGGAAAACATGTTTTTTCAAAATGCATCAGTTAATAGTGCTGCTCCAGCAGAATTCTGCACTGAAATCCATTTTTCAAAAGAGCAAACAGATTTTGTTATATTCAGTTTTGAAAATCTGACATGGGGCTAGACATATTGTCAATTTCCCAGCTGCCCCAAGTCATGTGACTTGTGCTCTGATAAACTTAAATCACTCTTTACTGCTGTACTGCAAGTTAGAGTGATATCACCCCCTCCCCCCCAGCAGCCAAACAAAAGAACAATGGGAAGGTAACCAGATAGCAGCTCCCTAACACAAGATAACAGCTGCCTGGTAGATCTAAGAACAGCACTCAATAGTAAAAGCCAAGTCCCACTGAGACTGATTCAGATACATTAAGTAGGAGAAATAACCGCCTGCCAGAAAGTAATTCCATCCTAAAGTGCAGGCACAAGTCACATGATTGGAAACGGACAAAATATCTAGCCTATGTCAGATCTGTTTGCTCTTTTGAGAAATGGATTTCAGTGCAGAATTCTGTTGGAGCAGCACTATTAACTGATGTGTTTTGGAAAAAAACATGTTTTTCCATGACAGTATTTGGTGCATCCCTAGTTGAAGCTACTGTAGGTATCTGGGGAAAGTGTTGTTCCTATACTCATGACACATAGATCATCTTCTCCACTGGCATTTTTCAGCTGGTAGGGAAGTAACTGAAGAAGAACATCATTACTGTAATGAAAAGGAGGCTTATATTTCATGACACCACAGGCTCTTTGTCAAGATTTAGTCTGTTCTTTGCTGCCTAAAAAAAAAGCAGTCCTTTGTTCCAAAAACCAAATTGCTCTTCTTAAACAGTCATACACTGAGAGCACTTTCCCTAGCTGCCCCCCACAATGTTATCAACTGAGACAAAGGCAGCCTGTCCAGCTTGCTAGATAAACTTGACAGCACTGAGATTGCTAAGGTTTTCCACTAGATTCTGAAGTCATCTTTTTGTAAAAGAAAGAAATAGAGTATCCCAAGAATTAAGGGCTATGTGGATGGAGCATTTAAAAACGTTGATAGCTGTAGCATGAGGGTAACTGAAGATAATACAGGTATTGGAGCAGTTATGCAGAATGCTTGGGACCTGGGGTTTTCCGGATAAGGGATATTTCTGTAAATTCGATCTTCATTCCTTAAGTCAACTAAAAAATAATAATAATAAAACATGAATTAAACCCAATAGGATTGTTTTACCTCCAATAAGGATTAATTATATCTTAGCCAGGGTGAAGAACCAGGTACTGTTTGTTATTACAGAGAAAATGGAAATCATTTTAAAACTGTGATTACAACTGAGTCTATGGGAGACGGCCTTCCTGTAATTCGGAGCTTTCTGGTTAACAGGTCTCTGGCTAACAGATCCCTTACCTATATGTACGTTTATTTATATTTGGAATGAAATATGTTGTTAGTTTTCTTGGGTATTTTTATAATTTGCTTTCAATATTGTAATCCAAATCATTTTTTTTCCCTACAACGTAATTGCTATCGTTTTTTAAAAAAAATCATTTCTTTTTCACTTTTTTAAAAGGCTTTTACATCTTCTTTTAAACACATTATTTTAACCGTTGCTGCACCAGATTTACACATGCAGCCCTATCATGAAACTGTTCCTTTAAACTCTGTCTAGACATGTAAAGTTTACTTTATGGGGAAATGTTTCAGAAGGTGCATTTTTATAGGAGCCACCTGGCTCTGGCTTCTCTCCATACAAACATGGTTCTGAGTGAACACACAACATATTTCAACTTTCTTTCCTATAACACACGGCGAGAATGTTAACGGCCGCATTCATGTGGCAAAATTCTTGCTGCTGAAAGTTCCAAAAAATTGCAACAATTTCGTTTCCGATTTCTTGTATTTCCGCTGCATAATTCATATCACAAAGGTTAAATTAAAGGTGTGACTTGGGCACTAATCATCTGATAAAAAATGTGCCTGGACTCAAACCAAACCAAGTCTTCTTAATCAGCTTACGTGACTGTATTCAGCAGCCGCTAGAAATCACAAGATTTCATTACTTTTTATGAGCTGCTTTACAGGTGAAATTGCCGACATCCCGGGTGAGCCCTTTATAAAGGTTTTGCTGTGTTTCTGAACACAATAAAACAATGTTTTTATGGATTGTACTGATCTCATGAAACATACTTAGTTTATAAGTGCAGACTCTGGCATTGTTGCCTTTGATGTTACAGATTCGTCAAATATTTTGGAGCGTCAGCTTTTCTGCCGACAGCTAATTTTATTACTTTCATTATCACTTGACAAAAAGTAAACTCATTAAGGTTCATATATCAGGGGTCAAAGCTAGTGATGGGTGAATAAATTTCAAATTCAAGGTGAATTTCCACGTTTTGCAGCCAGCGAATAAATTCACAAAACTGCGGCCAAAATTTGGCAACGTGATAAAAAATTTGGTTGCACGTCAGAATACTCACTTGCATCAAAACTGGCGTGCATCAACATTATTCTGACACCCATTGACTTTAATGCGGGCGTCAAAATTCACGCAAATTGATGTGGGCATCAAAGTTTGTGTTTGAAATTCGCAGATTTTTCAGCGAAGCGAAATGGGACAAATTTGTCCATTACTGGTCAAAGCACCAAATATTGAGGGTTATCACATCTATTAGAATTTTATATTTTTACCCTGTGGGAGTATGAAGAACTTATTTTGGGTAAAATGTCATTAATATTTTCTACTTGATATTATTGAGACAATGGGGTTTGAGTAACATTTTGCTACATTTCCATTATTATATTTACAACCATTCAAAATGACTTTCAAGAAAACCGTTTCAACCTTTATAATAATTTCAACTTGAAACCATGAGCCCTTGTCAATGTGGTGGAGCCAAGAAATGCCCGTAGTAGTAGAATACAAATGCTGGTACAGGTATGGGATCCATTATCTGGAAGCCCGTTATCCAGAAAGCTCTAATTTTATCAAATTCTCGCGACGAAAACTCGTATTTATCGGATTAGTGGACAAAAACCAGCATGGATCACAATGTCAAGAAACATCTTCAGGGACATCTGCCAGTGACCTCGACAGGTTTGAGAGTATTTTTAGATTCTGATTTTTAGCAGCTTTGGGGTATAGTAAATCTCTAGAAATTCCAGTTTTTCCCCTTTAAAAACTCGACCAGAGAAAACTGGGGGTTAGAAATGGGCCCCATAGTCTCCTTTTTATTTAAATAATCCTAACTTTTTAAAATGATTTCCTTTTTCTCTGTAATAATAAAACAGTACCTTGTACTTGATCCCAACTAAGATATAATTAATCCTTATTGGAAGCAAAACCAGCCTATTGGGTTTATTAAGGGGCCCATTTACTTTGCTCGAGTGAAGGATTAGAATGAAAAATACTTTTTTCGAAGTATTTTTTTGGCTACTTCGACCATTGAATTGGCTACTTCGACCTATGACTCCTACTTCGACTTCGAAACGAACGATTCAAACTAAAAATCGTTCGACTATTCGACCATTCGAAGTACTGTCTCTTTAAAAAAAACTTCAACCCCCTACTTCGCCAACTAAAACCTACCAAACATCAATGTTAGCCTATGGGGAAGGTCCCCATAGGCTTTCCTGTCAATTTAGGATTGAAGGAAAATCGTTTGATCGATGGATTAAAATCTTCGAATCGTTCGATTCGAAGGATTTAATTTTTCCTACGATCGAACAAACAAATGAAATGAGGTTAATTAACCCTCGATATTCGACCCATAGTAAATGTGCCCCATCATGTTGAAATTAATTGCTAGTCTAAGAAAGAATCAGGCTTGGGGCAGTGTATACTGCAGTTACAGACCTTATATAACTAAAGGGTGCCAAAAAAATGCCCAGCAAAACAAAGATGCCAGTCCTCTATTTAAAGACCAACCAAAGAATAAATCAAATATATGATTCAGATTGTGCTTAGAGAACCCACAATGACCAAAATGGGTAAACTCCATATTTACTATAACTCTTGCAATATTTTACATTAAAGGCTTATTAACTTTAATAAACATCCATTAAAATTCATACTGACCCCACACAATTTAGACTGACACATTTCATGCTCATCCAGCACTTAAAGCTCCAAATAATGCCAATCCTGGTCGGAAATGACTCGGGAGAATCTTGCTTTGTCTGTCATGCCCTTGATCCAACCCAAACATTGCCCCATTCAGCCCTGGCTCCCATTCAGCCCTGACTGGCTACTTACAAAAATTTCAGGTGATTTTTATATGTATTTTATGGGGGAAGATAAGTAAGAATTCAGGTGCAAATTACTGTGGGTGACTGGGTAGAATGTATTAAATTAGTGTGCCTGCATTAAAGGGGTGGTCCACCTTTAAGTTATATTTTAGTATGTTATAGAATAGCCAATTATAAGCAACTTTTCAATTGGTCTTCATTTTTTATTCTTTATAATTTTTTAATTATTTTTCTTCTGGCCCTTTCCAGCTTTCAAATGGGGGTCACTGACCCATCTAAAAAACCAAATGCTCTGTAAGGCTACAAATGTATTTTTATTGCTCCTCTTTCTATTCAGGCCTCTCCTATTCATAGTCCAGTCTCTTATTCAAATCAACGCATGGTTGCTAGGGGAATTTGTACACTAGCAACCAGAATGCGGAAATTGCAAACTGGAATGCTGCTGAATAAAAAGCTAAATAAACCACAAATAATAAAAAATGAAAACAAATTACAAATTTTCTCAGAATACTGCCACCGGGTGATGACACAGCACTGGTGGGGAGGAGCATATCAGAGAGACCACACCCCGTGACTGCCACCATAGAAATGCTTATATGCAGAAGGCACTTTGAGGCATACACTATGGGGGTTATTTATCAAAGTCTGATTTTATCTCAACATTTTCTGCTACAAACCCCGATCAAATCCGCTTGGGTTTTTTACGCTTATTTATTATTACATTTTCCCGAAGATTTTCAAGATTTTTTAGGATTTTGCACCCAAAAATTCATATTTCTTATGCTTTTTGTCCGAAAACTTCGGGGTATTGCTCGAAAACCAGCGCACATCAAAAAATCAATTGGACTTCTCCCATCGACTTATATGCAACCTCGCCAGGTCTGAGATGCCGGATTTTCTAACTCAAGCTTTTCCATCATCGGGGGCTTAATAAATTCCGAAAAATTCGTGATTTTTTTAAAAGTCTGATTTTATATATAAAAAAAATCACAAAATGTTTGGGATTTTTGTAGTATTGTTCCTTTTTTCTTTTTTAAAGGGAAAATATTTCATCTACCCACTTCTTGCTATTCTATTTCTCAATAAAGCACAAATAATCAGTGTAAGAGCTCCAGCTGCTGTAGGTTCTTTTAGGCCCCTATCACTGTTACAAGGAGAGCCCATCTTTTGCTCCAAGACTAAGTTGTGCTAGTTAGTATTATCTAAAACTGCCAGGCTGGAATGCCTTGTGGCACTGCCTTGTGACTATGTATATTAATATGTTACACTGTGTGGCAGACAGCACTGATTACAAATCATCTGATTGAATGAATTCAGCACACGTGAATCTTTGACTGGGTCACTGGCCCTTTGTGGCATCTGACAAGTTGAATTAATTCTTCCCAAGTCGGCTTGAAAAGATAGACATATTCTCCCTGTGAGAGGCTTGCATCTACCGCTTTCTGCTCTGTGCACTGCCTTATATATGCTCATTCCTTTTTCCGAAATGAACTCATTTTTCATTATGCCAATATGAAAAAAATATGTTATGAAATTTTTTAATTATGTGTAATGTAATATATTTTCTTGACATGAATTTTTAGCTGATAAAAAAGTCAGATATTACAAAAGAGCATTTGGAAAAGGTATTCGCTACCATCATTCCTGTTTATTATTTTTTTTGAAAATAGCAAGTAAATTATCTTCACTGGTTGCGCTGACATACTGTATGTATATTTCTGTACATAATATGTATATCATTTAAAAAATGTCATTTTGAGCACATTCTGTATATCGTTTGGGATGGGGCTTCTCCTAAGAGGTTGACAGCATAGACTTTCAGCCAATAACAGTGGGGCCATTCAGCAAGCTCTACGGTATGTGGAATTTTGTGGAGCATTATCTTTTAATTGATTTATCAGTCTCTAAATGTCTTTATTTACTTTTTTATCCTATTGATTATTTCTATCCTCACAGAGAACCTGTCTCAAGGAAAATATAACTCTCAAGATTACTGCTCAAGTAGAACATTGGGCTTCTAGGGCACAGTCTCAAACTAGAGCTCTATGATCAGGTTTAAGGGTTTGGGAAAGTGTATAGTCTGGCAAAGGTGTAGAGTCTGGAGATTGTGTAGAGTCTGGAAAAATATTATAAAAGGGTGCATTTGTGGGACTGCTGTTGTGGCTCTTTGGTGCATGTAATGGATTACTATTTGAAGGAGTCGAGTTTAGAAAAAGTGTAGAGTCTGGAAAAAGTGTAGAGTCTGGAGAAGATGTAGAGTGTGTAGAAAGTGTAGAGTCTAGAAAAGGTGTAGAGTTTGTAGAAAGTGTAGAGTCTGGAGAAAGTGTAGGTCTGGAGAAGGTGTAGAGTTTAGAGAAAGTGTAGAGTCTGGAAAAGGTGTAGAGTACGGAGATGGTGTAGAGACTGGAGATGGTGTAGAGTCTGGAGAAAGTGTAGAGTCTGGAAAAGTATAGACTGTGTAACAAGTGTAGAGTCTGGAAAATATTATAAAAAGGTGGATTTGTGGGACTGCTGTTCTGTGGCTCTTTGGTGTATGTAACGGATTACTATTTGAACCAATTGTTTTTTGTTTTTCCAAATGTGGTTCTTTTCCTCCTGCAGTGTTTAAATCACCCATTAGTCCCTCACAGGTTTTTGGTCTTGTAAATGTACAATACCGTAAAATCTTGTTTCTTTTTCCTTTTGTGGATACATTTCAATAATTCAGTAAGCAATTTTTTACATGTAGCCCTAATTTGGCATCCATGATTATTGTCCAAAAACACTGCATAGCAAATGGCAACATTGTGCACATCATAGTGATATAGTAAGTTAGGTTGTAAAAAGACACTTGCCACCAAGTTCAACCTTTTAACTGTTTTTTTAACCTGCCTTACTGCTAGTTGATCCAGAGGAAGGCAATAAAACCCATATGAAGCCTCTACAATTTACCTCAGAGTGGGAAAAATTCCTTCCTGACTCCAAAATCGGACCCTGGATCAACTTGTAATATGAGCTATCGCCCATAACCCTGTATTCCCTCACTTGCTAAACACCATCCAACCCCTTCTTATACCTATCTAATGTATCAGCCTGTACCACTGATTCAGGGAGAATTCCACATCTTCACAGCTCTCACTGTAACAAACCCCTTCCCAATATTTAGCCGGAACCTCTTTTCTTCTAATCGGAATGGGTGACCTTGTGTCAGATGGAAAGACCTACTGGTAAATAAAGCATTAGAGAGATTATTATATGATCCCCTTATATATTTATACATAGTTATCATATCCCCCCTTAAAGGAGAATTCAACCAGGTAGACCTCCCTCCCTCCTCCCCCCAGGCTAATTACCCCCTCGGGGAAATGCCCCATGCTTTGTATTTACCCCTCGGCGCAGATTCTTTCAACGGAGTTGCACGCATCCATCTTCCAGTTCCTCTGTTAGCTGACTGGGAGATCGGTATTTTCAACCAGTGTCTTTTTTTAACCGGTTTGCGACAACTGCGCATGCGTGGAATTACACGGAAATTGACAATCTCTCAGTCAGCTTACAGAGGAGCCGGAAGAAAATGGATAGCACACCCAATTAAAGAAAAATAAATGTAATAAAATATAACAAAAAAAATCACAAAATAATACTTAGTGAAGGCCCTTAAGGGTCTTCCTCAGGGGCATGGCATGATAAAGAAATCAAAAAAGGCAGGGACCTCCTATGGATAAGCACCCTGTATTTAGTCTAGAGGGTGTGCGCCTCCTTTCTCTATTCTCTAATACAATAATGTCCTGTTTGAGTGATGGAGACCACAACTGTACGGCATATTCTAGATGGGGCCTTACCAGTGCTCTATACAGTGGAAGAATGACCCCCCCTCCTCCCTTGACTCTATGCCCCATTTAATACAGCTCAAGACCTTATTTGCCCTTGATGCTGCTGACTGGCATTGCTTGCTACAGCCAAGTTTATCATCTACAAGGACTCCAAGGTCCTTTTCCATAATGGATTTGCCTAGTGCAGTCCCATTAAGGGTATAAGTGGATATTGTTACATCCCAGGTGCATGACTTTATCAACATTGAATCTCATTTGCCACTTAGCTGCCCAAATTGCCAGTTTGTCAAGATCCTGTTGCAAGTGCCACATCCTGAATGGAATTAATTGGGCTGGATAGTTTTGTGTCATCTGCAAACACTGATATATTACTTACAATAACATTGTGGTACAGCGAGTCCCTTTCATGGCACAAACCAATGTTTCCCCCATGCCCAGCTTGTGATGGCACAGTGACCTCCCTGTATATCATCAAATGGTCACCCTCGACTCAAAGTTTATTTTAGTATGGTATAAAATGGCCAAAAAACAGCAGCACTTTATATTATATGTTGTCAGCTCTGAAATCATTGAAAGGACTGGAACCCCAGGAACTTAGGGGAACCTATTTGCTGCCTCCCTGTGAGGAGTAATTAATTGGCATGGGTGTGGGTAGGATGCCCTTTAGAAAGTGCTTCAAAAGTTAAATCAAGGAGAAGGTTTGAGGGCTAAAGTAGGAGCAAGTATCCCAAGGTGGAGAGATAATGAATGATTTGAGATGGGTATAGAGGAGTACTGAGAAGAGATGGAGTGGGTAGGATACTATGGACAATGGGCGAGGGGGTTAGAAACGTTGCTGCCCTCTTAATCCTCCAACCTTAGGTCAGTGCCCTCTTTCCAGTAATACTTATATGATGTTTTGCAGGTTTGTGTAATGTTTTTTTACTGGAGGAAAGGCTTCTAGGCAAATGTAGGGCTCCCTTACAATTCCAAGACTGCATCTGCCTGGACATCTGGTGAGCAGTAAATCTCTTGTGGACACTTTAAATTTCCTTTTAACTGTAAATATTTTTACAGAGACACTGTTGAAAGTATATACTCATAAAATCGACATTATATTTTTAGATACTGCTTGGGTAAATTGCATTTTTTGGGATAAATGTTTCAACTAAAAAATTATGCCAAAACTTGTGCTTTTCAGTTAATTGTAATATTATGGCCCATCCTGATGATTTATTCTTCTTACGACAATAACATATATAATATGTTCCGTTCATATTGTGCTCATTCTGCTTCCCTATGCATTTCATAGAAGGAAGTGGAGCCAACACAATAAAACTGAATAAATCAAAACAACACTTTAATTTTCTCTTCCATAGGACATACACAACCAACAAATGTGATGCAAGGAACAGCCAAGACAAAAATCAGAATTGAATCTACCAACCACAAATTGGCCTCCTAGTTCCATGGCTCATGCTGGCCCAATCTGTCTCCATGAAGCATTGCCATAGCGTCATCATAAAACCGTCGTTCATTGAGTCTTCTGCAACACAAAAACACCAACATGTTTTATAGCTCTGAAAAGTTGCATTTGAAATCAAGAATTTCCTGGCAGAATTCTAATTTTTATGCAAATTATTTAATGCTTCTTTGTTCATTTTTTTTCACCACTTACAGCTTAAAATGATTATTATAACGAATTATATTTTTCAATTTTTGTAAATCTTTTGAGTAATGTTCATTGTGAACACATTTGTGTACAAATTTGTAGTTTTTCTATTTTTCTCTAAAACTCTAAAAATTCAAGATTTATTAAGGGGCAGATTTACTAAAGTTCGAAAGGTAAATTTGAATTTTCTAGTTTTTTTTTGGTCAAAACAATTTCAAATTTAAAAGCATCAACTCGAATTTAAATTTGAATGTGAGATTTATCACACTTTGACACTGGAAACAGTTCAACTATATTCGCCACCTAAAACGTGCTGAGTTCATGTAGAAGTCAATGGCAGACGTCTCTTGAACTATTTGGAGATGTTAATGGTAGTGATGAGCAAAATTTATGTCAAGTTTCACCGTGAAAATGACTCCAATGGGAGAAAAAAAAATTGACGTGCAAGTTTTTTTTTCTGGAGTTTGAATTCAATTTGATTCAAATTCTCTGGTTGGGACTATTCGATTGAATTTCAGACTTTTAAATTTTTTCATAAATAATATAACATTCAAATTTTGAATAAAATGTAATTTAGTCGATTTTTTAAAAATTCACATTATTCGAAAATTCGACCTTTGATAAATAACCCCTTAAGAGGCAGATTTATCAAAGGTCGAGGTGAATTTTTGAATGAAAAAAATTCGAATTTTGAGCTATTTTTTGTGTACTACGGCTAGAGAATAGTCCCAATTTGATTTGAATTTGAAAAAAATTAGAATATCAAAATTTATCATGTACTGTCTGTTTAAAAATTCTACTTCGACCATTTGCCATCTAAAACTAGCAGAATTGCTGTTTTAGCCTGTGGGGGACCTTCTAGAACCTATTTGGAGTCAATTAGTCAATTAGTGGACTTTGAAAAATCAAAGTTTTTTTGGGGAAAAACTTTGAATCGAATTCGATGGAATGCGATATTCTTTCGATTCGTACGATTAGAATTCAGCCGAATATGGACCTATTCGATTGAAAACAGACCTATTCGACCAAAAAAAACTTCGGCTTTATTTCGGTTGGTCTTTCTGAATTCGAATCTCGACGTTTTTTCAATTCGAAATACCACCCTTGATAAATTTGCCCCTAGGTGTAAGAAACACACAAAACTCTAATATAAAAATTTACCAGGTAAAAGTTGTCGAGGTCCTATAGAAGTCAGTGGGAGTTGTGTTGATCCTAGTGGACCTTTTTTTTTATGAATTTGGGCTTATAAAGGTTTTCTTTTTTTTCTTCTAGGAATTATCAGAGGTTTTTAGAGATATTTGTATTTTTGTTCGCATTTCTTTTGTTCATCCTTTTTATATTCAGATCTTTTAATAAATTCAAGGGGATTTATCAAAATTTATTTATGGTTTCAAAAACTTCTAATACGACTAAAATGAGACTGTTGATAAATAGGCCTCCATATACTGTGTATATATATATATATATATATATATATATATATATATATATATATATATATGTATATATATATATATATATATTAAAACCTATATTGAATAAGTTTCAGTGTTTTAAGAAGTCCTTTTACAACCACATAGATTTTTAATTTTTTTTTCCGTCCCATATCATTACTATAACCATTTTTTCTATAGTGTGTTTACATGTATATCATATCTGCATTGTTTATTAAATTATTTATACACTAGTACCGAGATTTCTCTGTTAACAGATGGTGGGGGGAGGGGTCCTGAAAAAAAATGCAAAAATTTACATTTCTCACATTTGTGGATAAAATAACACTGGCATTTAAAATGTAAAAGGTGGAATTGGTTACATCATTGCTATGTAGAGGTGCAAATATATACAGATCTCCTGCAGTCATATGTGATCTGAGCAATACGCAAACAATACTTAAGAGTGACAACTGTTACAGAATGAAAAACAATCATTATCGCTCAGGGAAAAATATGATTTAACACCTACAATAAAACTTTTTTCACTTATTAGAATTAATTTGTTCAACTATTACAATGCATACAATTGCAAGTTTTTTCTTAAATAGGATACCATTCGAATTGCGAGTTCATTCAATGTTTATTTGAGGCATAAGAAATTCTGATAAATAACCCCCCATGTGTTTTGGATTTCAGGAACCTTTAATCAATTAGCAAATGGTTACTTAATAACAGAGGTCTAACACATTCAGAAGGGGCCATTTTATCTTTCACTCATAATATGCTTTCATAGGTCTCTTGAACAGTACCATCTAGACTAGTGATCCCCAACCAGTAGCTGGTGAGCAACATGTTGCTCTCCAAACCCTTGGATGTTGCTCCCAGTGGCCTCAAAGCAGGAGATTATTTTTGAATTCCAAACTTGGAGGCAAGTTTTAGTTGTATAAAAACCAGATGCACTGCCAAACAGAGCCTCAATGTAGCTTAACAATCCACATATGGGCTACCAAATGGCTAATCACAGCCCTTATTTGGCAGCTCAAGAACATTTTTCATGCTTGTGTTGCTCCTCAACTCCTTTTACTTCTGAATGTTGCTCACGGGTTCAAAAGGTTGGGGATCCCTGATCTAGACCCTACAGGTAACGTATTGAACTATAGTCATCTTTTTATTGACATTTTGTCCTTGAACTATACTCAACTTTGTATTGCCCTTTCGTCCTTGAACTAAATCCATCTTTATATTGCCATTTTGTCCTTGAACTAAAGTCATCTTTGTATTGCCCTTTCGTCCTTGAACTAAAGTCATTTTTGTAGTGCCCTTTAGTCCTTGAACTAAATCCATCTGTGTATTGCCCTTTCGTCCTTGAACTATACTCAACTTTGTATTGCTCTTTCTTCCTTGAACTATAATCATCTTCGTATTGCCCTTTTGTTTGTGAATTAAAGCCATCTTTGTATTGCCCTTTCATCCTTAAACTATAGTCATCTTTGTATTGCCCTTTCGTCCTTAAACTATAGTCATCTTTGTATTGCCCTTTCTTCCTTAAACTAAAGCCATCGTTGTATTGCACTTTCATCCTTGAAATAAAGTCATCTTTGTATTGTTTTTTTTTTCCATTGAACTAAGGCAATCATTGTATTGCCCTTTCTTCCTTGACCTAAAGTCATCTTTGTATTGCCCTTTTGTCTTTAAACTAAAGTCATCTTGATATTGCCCTTATGTCCTACATTAATCTATTGTAGGAAGGGCATCTTTTGTCACTTAGCAGCCACACAATAAGTAGAAACACCTTCTCCTTTTATCCAGTCCTTCTTGGCCAGCCCTCCACCGTTTATAACACTGTTGTTCTTGATGTACCACTTTCCTTCTGCATGTTGAATAGTTGCTAAGCAGCCACTCAATTAATCATTCTCGGCACTGAGGTACATTGTACATCATGGGAAACTCTGTGGCACAAGACAGCTCTGCAACCCACCACAATACCTACAGATGAAGCCACTTGGATTTGTGAGTTAAATGCGTCATGACTCAGGGTTAATTGAAGAAACTGGGTTATCTAAAGTCATCTTAACTCATTTAATGCATTTAACCTTTTCATTAGCATACCAAAGCACCATTGTTCACAATGGTGAATGCTTTAATTAGATGGGATGTTGTGACACAGTTTTCTGTGTTAAATGAGATAAATGGGATATCTGTGTTTAGTTATTCTGTGTCAAACAGACAAACCAAAGTGGCTGCATCTGTACTTCTCGGCCCTATTATACCGCTACTGTTCATTTTCAATTAAATGCAGTTTCATTTCTCAACATATGCCCTTGGGTAGGGAATAAAATGAGAGAAATAAAACTTTGAAATAAAAAATTCATACCTTCCTTTAAAAAAATGTAGTTGATTGGAAGTAAAATGTTATCCAGGGATTAGCATTGTGCCACACAAATTTCTCCAGGAATTATCCACTGAATAATAAATAGACATCAATAATTTACAGATTACACGTGTAATACCCTATTTTCTATTCCCACCTTGTCTGGTAATTGTACGTACATCATTTACTACAACTCTAGAAGCAAATCATGTTTAATAATAAAACCTGTCGCATTATTCATGAGCTACTGGATATGGTAAGGTTACGTTTGTACAGCATGTGCTACAGGTGGAACTCTCAGGTGGTTAAAGGTCTTTTCTACTCATGTTCTTTAGTCAGTACTTTTACTGTCATCACTGGCAGCTAAACACAGGGAACTCTTACTGTGAGTACAAATAATCATTTGGGAATTATATCTATCAATAGACTCAATGTAATGCTGAGATACAAAGAATATTTTGTTTTTCTAGTTCAGTAACCTGCACTGGCCAACCAGAAGTTTAGTTTTAATTATTTCTACCTCTACTAACTAATGTTAAATGTAATGTATTATTATGTGTCACATGACATGGGACTTATTTTGCTGTGCAAAACCACAGCAGAGCCTTTCCGGGCATTTAATTCTACAGTTAAGGTCCTCTTTACCTCTTGTATCAATGGTATTTTTGTATGTAAGTTCCAATTAATAATAAATATGGGACCTGTTATCGAGAATGCTTGGAGTTTTCCAGATAATGGATCTTTACGTAATTTGGATTGTCATAACTTAAGTCTATTAGAAAATAATTAAATTATTATATAAACCAAATAGGCTGGGGTTATATAGTTAATAAAGTACCCCCTCTTGTAAAATATAAGGATATTATAAGTTACCGAGGAGTTCCATGACCATATAAAAACACGAGGCCGAGGTAACTTCTAATATCCTCATATTCTGCAACTGGGGGTACTTTATTTATTATAATACACACATTTCAGTGAGTCATGTGACAGAAATGACATCAGAACTCACCGTTTATAACTGATGACATCAGAACTCACCGTTTATAAGGATATAATTTACAAGATATTCATAGCTTTTGTGTATTATATAGGATTAATTATATCTTATTTGGGATCAAGTAAAAAGTACTGTTTTATTATTACAGGGAAATAGGAAATCATTTTTAAAAATTTGGATTATTTGGATAAAATGGAGTCTATGGAAGATGGCCTTCCACTGAATAAACCCAGTAGGCAGGTTTCGCCTCCAATAAGGATTAATTATATCTTAGTTGGGATCAAGTACAAGCTACTGTTTTTTTTTATTACAGAGAAAAAGGAAATCATTTTTAAAAATGTAATAGAAGAAAGGATTAAATCCAAACTGTTTCCTTTCAGTCCCAAAAGCTGGTCAGATAAAGTCCTCCTTTAAACTTCAAGAAAATATGTGAGTGACCAACACATTTTAATTGCACACATCATATGTGAGCTAAAATCCTGTGCTCGTGTGTTAATATAAAAAATATAAAATAAAAAAATTATAAAAATTAAGAACAAAAAAATAATAATATAAAAAAATAAAATATAAAAAAGTGTGTGCTATTCTGTGATTTTTTCTTCACAATCTATGATATATAGTGCTCCACACATGGGGGGTTATTTACTTAACTCGGAATGCAAAAATCTCGAAAAATTTGTGATTTTTTTTTTTTATAAAATCTGACTTTTGAAAAATCACGAAATTTTCAGAATTTATTAAACCCCGAGAATGAAAAAGTCAGACTGCATCCTGCATCTCAGACCTGTCTAGATTGCATATAATTCAGTGGGAGAAGTCCCAATGATTTTTCGATGTTTTTCGGGCAAAAAAACATAAGAAATCTGAGTTTTTGGGTATGAAAAACTGAAAAAATCTTGAAAATCTGATTTTTTTTCCTGCAAAGCAAATTTTCTAGAAAATGTAATAATAAATAAGAGTAAAAAACACGAGCGGATTTGATCGGAGTTTGTAGCAGAAAATGTTGAGATAAAATCATACGTTGATAAATAACCCCCCAAGCAATCTGCCTAACTATTCACAAGACAATTCATTCTTTCAGGCATATTAAGTTAAAGAGTCAGGTTCTTCACTGCATGCAGATGCCGTTTCTCATATATATATATATGAAAAAAGGGGAGAAGAGAAGCTTAAAAACCCACTTTTATTTTATAAATTTTTTTAAATAAAACCACACTCACGTTTTATAGCATAACATAAATCCATTCATCCTCATCCCTAGCGGTTTCCAGGTGGCTTCCGAGTCCCGCTTGATCCAGTTGTGAGCACTTTCAGCGCATGGCTAAATATCTCATAACTAGTGATAAGTGGAACCTGTCCCTTTAGTTTCCCACGGTAAATTCACAAAACCACTGAAATATTTTGAATGCACTGGCAGTGCAAAAAAAAAAAATTCCTTCAAAACAAAACAAATGGAGAAATTCTAATAGACACTTTTGTTTTTTTCAATTTTTTTTTCTGGGGAAAAATATATATAGATATTCTAACAATGGCTTTTTTACCGTTTTTTCCCATTTTTTGTGTATTTTTCTCCAAATCCACAGAGCTCAGGTCTTCTAAAATTTTCTACAAGCTGATCCAGCGCAAAAAGTTAAAGAATATTCATGTTAGTTAATTTAGTCCTTAAATATTTCTAAGAAATTTCTGAAACAGATTTATTTAATAGGCGCCTACTGCGAAGTGCAGGCTGATTAAATCAGCTTTGAAAAAGCTTATGTGTTTTGAAAACTTGCTGGGATCATTATCTTAGTTAGTCACTAAAGGTATCAGCTTTATGTTATGTTTCATTTCAAAAGTTTTCCTCTATAAATTGTTCCGGTCTGACTAACAAGGTACAACACCTTCACCTTCTTAGTACTGTAACTCTCAGTCACTTTGTGTACAAACCATCCTATTGACCAAGTTTCTTCCTTTGGTTTGGCTTAGAAACATAGGGGCAAATTCACTAGAGGGCGAATTTACGCCTGCAAATCTTCGCTAAACTTTGCACCACGTTGCCAGGCGCAAATTCGCTACCACTACGGAAATTCACTAAAATGCGAATTTACGTCTCTGCAGCCGAATGCTGGCAAAGTTTCACTGGTGTTAATTCATCAGGGCGAGCATTTCTTAGCGTTCTTTAACTAGCATACGTTTCTGCCTAGCAAAACTTTGTTAGTACTCTTACACTTAGGTCAATTTAAATAGGGTGGGTACATATAGGTCATATATATATATATATGTCTTTATTAGAGATGTTGGTGCAAATGCTTGAAGTGGCCACTTATTATTAGGAAGCAAAATAAAGACACAAGAGATCCTCTAATGCCCTAGACATGAGCCCACCCTAAAACAAATGCGGCATGCCCCTCAAATGGTTACAAAAATGTTAAAATAAAAATGTTTAATAGTTACAACATTTAAAGGCAATCCCGCTTTGAAGTATGTAGCTTCATCTTCATCCGCTCGCCAGATCTAAGCTGGCGAAGGAAACTCTGGCGAAAGAGGTAACGCTCCGTAAAATTCGCACTTTAGTGAATTTGTGGTGTAATGATCATTCGCCTCAGCGAAAATGTGCCGGCGATAGGGTCTCTTCCGCTAGCGAATTGTCATCTACACCTGTTAGTAAATTTGCAATGTCCCTGCAGATTGGATTTCTGGCGAATTTTCCATGAGACAGACACTTCACGCTTTAGTAAATCTGGCAAATAAAGTGATATTTTAGGATTTTATGAAGGTTTGGATTAACAGTGAAAATTAGCCATTCCATTGCACTTCACAAAAAATTGGTAAAACCGCTGGAAATTTTGTGAAACAGTTAAAATTTGTGACCGTCAATGGGCGTTTTTTTAGGTGACTTTTTCCGCAAAAACTTTTTTTCACTGCAACTTTTTCAATACAAAATACATTGGAGTCTATGGGCAGTTTTCTGTGGCGACTGTGTTTTTTGCAGCAACTATTTCAGAGCACAATTAGAGCCTTAGGGTTAGTGATGGGCGAATTTGGGGAATTTTGCTTCACCGAAAAATTTGCAAACTTCCAGCAAAATTCGCGAAATGGCAATAAATTAGCGAAACGGCGCCCGCGTCCGTTTTTTGATGCCGGCAGCTGTTTTTTTTTACGCCGGTGCAAATTTGCTGGCTAAAATGCACTGGCATCTGTTTTTTTTGACGCCAGCGAATTTTCAATGGCAAATTTTTGTGGTTGTTTCACAAATTTATTCACCCACAAATTCAAGCCTGGTGAATAAATTCGCCAATTTTTCTTTGTGGGAGGAGGTCTATGGTTGTTTTGTCTCCAAGTTTTTTACAGCAATATTTTGGCTTTTTCGCCAAAGGCAAAAAGCAGAATTTCACAGCAAATCCATAACTGGTATAAAATTTTGCTCATCATTATTAAAGAAGATTTAAGCCATGGGCCATAGCAAAGGACTGAAAAGTAAAGGATAAACAAAATCATGATATTGTCATGTTTTTTCAGTGTCTCAAGAAAATCATTTCTTCCCATTACCTTTTAGACAAGGAGAATATCAAATTATTAAAATATAATGGCGTTGGATATAATGGAAAAAGCCACACCATTTCAAGCTGTGTAGACACACGCACAACCACTGTAGATTAAAGGCAAACTTGATGACTTTTTATGGCAATTTCTTGAATTTATGATTCTATTCCTGCTTGATTGGCACCAACGCAACATTTACAATTCTATTGTAGGGCAAGGCCTGGTAAGGACACGATTATGTATTATGAGTATAATCTGTGGATGATAACAGTTCATGTCTCACTATGAATAATTGTAATTTCTTTCAGAGCATTCTCTAAGTCTTTGGTCACAGATGGTATTAAGCCACGCTTACGAAAAAATCAATCGTCGCGAGAAGATCCTCAGCATCAAATTGAAGCAGGTGATAATGTCTTTTTTGCAGGAATTTTTTTTTACCATATTGGCACCCAAGGGCCACCCCCATAAAGCTACCACTATAGGCACGGGCCCTCAAGTGCCTATATGGTTAATACAAACATGCCCACATCAGAATACAAATCGTCCTCTTCAATTGGGTATGCATAGGCACTGAATTTATTATAAGGAGAAATTACTTAATTTAAGCTGTTTCTACTACAATTCTCTTTTATTGTTCTTAAAGGGATTTTGTCATGGAAATTTTTCAAAATGAATCAGTTACTAGTGCACTGCACTGAAATCCATTTTTCAAAAGAGCAAACAGATTTTTTTAAAATTTAATTTTGAAATCTGGCTTGGACATATTGTCAGTTTCCTAGGTGCCCTCAGTCATGTGACTTGTGTTCTGCTAAACTTCAGTCAATCTTTATTGCTGCATTGCAAGTTGGAGTGATATCACCCATCCCTTCACCCCCAGCAGCCTAACAACAGAACAATGGGAATGTAAAACGATAACAGCTCCCTGACACAAGATAACAGCTCTAGGGTAGCTATAAAAATAGCACTCAATAGTAAAAATCCAAGTCCCACTGCGATTTCTTCCATTGAGTAGTAGTAGTTCCATCATGAAATGTTGGCTCTTTCTGAAAGCACATGACCAAGCAAAATTACTTGAGATGGCACCCACACACCAATATTACAGCTACAAAAACACAAATTTTTTTATGGTAGAGTGAATAATGTGCAGTGTAAACAGTTTAATCTAGAGATAAAAATTACACCATTAAAATCATAACTGAATCCTTTTAAGTACTTTGGGGAGATAATAATCCCAATAAGAGCTCTCAAATGATATCCAATATATTTCCATTACACATTGGTAAAAAATAAATGCATAAAAAACATATATTTTTAGAAAAACAATCAAAGGTTAAAACTTGGTAGACTTTAATTTCCAGTATCTAATAGCAGGGAAAAAAACTTTGAAAGTATGAGTTGTGTACAAAGAATTTCTCCTTTCGATATCTGATATTTTTTTTAACACAAGGGCTATGGGGCAGCCGCCTGTAGAAATAGTCTTTAGTAAAGTCATTAAGGCAAAATGTATTTTTACATTTAAGCAACTTTTTACATGTCCTAATTTTGCTGTTATAGTTCAACTGCTAATTATTTTAACCGAGAATGATAAAACTATTTTGCTTTCTCTAATTTAAATTTAGAATAAAAAGCCACATAAGTAGCCTAATAGGGAACTAATTAGGTATAAATGTAGCTATTTCAATGTGTTTGTACAGTAATTTACATAGAACAGAATTCTGTTTAAATATTGGACAGGCTGTTAATTTGAAGCTAGCCTGTAATTTAATTATTGCAAATAAGTGATTCCTCCATAGTGCTGACAATATTTCATATTGAATCTTTTTATAGTTGTCTAAAGCTTGATGTGAATATTTAATTATGTTCTAGAGTAATTCAAAAGTTGAAAAAGGAGAAAAAAAGTTATATAAATATGCCCGCACCAATAGTGGTACTGGTTTAAAATTTTTTTGTAATTTATTGTAGTTTTACTGTATGAGGAAATGTATAGAGAGAAATTATACTCAAAATCTTGAATGTAAAGGGATTCTGTCATGGTTTTTATGGTGTAGTGTTTATTTCTAAATTACATTGTCTACACTGCAAATAATTACCTCTACCATATAAAATTTTATTCCTGAACCAACAAGTATATATTTTTTAGTTGTAATTATGGTGTGCAGGCAGCCATTTCAGGTCATTGTGCCTGATACTGTGGTTTCAGAAAGAGCCAGAACTTCATGACCGAACTGCTTTCCGATAAGCTATTGTTTCTATACCTCAATGTAAACTGAAAAAGTCGCAGTGGGACTTGGAATTGTACTGCTGAGTGCTATACTTATATCCACCCGGCAGCTGTTATTTTGCGTCAGGGAGCTGTTATGTGGTTACCTTCCCTTTGTTCTGCTGAAATGCTGCTCCAGGAAATGAACTCCAACTTGTAGTGCAGCAGTTAAGAGTGACTGAAGTTTATTATCACACAAGTCACATGACTGAGGGCACCTGGAAAAACTAACAATATGTCTACCGCCATGTCAGATTTTCAACATTAAATAGAAAAATCTGCATGCTCTTTTGAAAAACAGGTTTCAATGCAGTAGTCTAGAATTCCTTTAAGTTTAAGATATGTGTGACTGAATATCTAGCGTTAAAACATAAACACACGATTTAAATTTGGCATTTACCTGATACATTGACGATGTTACAGAAACATATGAAATGCATTTGACAAGAGCAAAGTGAAAGTGAATACATGTATTTCAATACTGATGTTCCGATCATCATCTGCTCAACGGTAATTGAGCCCTTTTACTTTTTTATATATATATTTAAAGGGATATATATATATATAATGACAAAATGTCTAGCCCCATGTCAGATTTCAAAATTGAATATAAATAAATCTGTTTGCTCTTTTGAGAAATGGATTTCAGTGCAGAATTCTGCTGGAACAGCACTATTAACTGATTCATTTTTTTTCCCATGACAGTATCCCTTTAATGAAATAGGTGAATAGGTATATAAGCAACACTGTTGTTTGAATGTTGTGTCTGTGATGATAAATCTCAGTTTGTAGTGTGTGCTGAAATAAGTGAGCACTTATATATATATATGCTACAATTTATGGCTATATATAGAAATGTTATATATGCTATAATTAAGAAAATATATATATTATGTTCTTATATGTTTTTCCCAGTTTAAATTATCAGAGTCAGACTGGGCCGGTGGGACCTGGCTACCAGCCCAGACCTGCTCCCCACAGTAACCTGACTTGGTGACATCTTATTGCAGCTGCAAATTATTCACCTGAAAGAATAGCAAAGATTAACTGACAATTGATGTACCATCAGAAACAGAACTCCAGAACTGATTTATCTTATTACAAGACAATACCATATCTAAAAATTTGCTGGGGCATGGCAACATTTAGGGAATTCCTCAGAGTCTTGAGATTTTGTGCAACCTAGAAGGGGTAAGATATATTTTTGTAGAAATTTAAATTGGAGTAGTTTATCTCTGGCCCCAACCAGGTATTCATGATGAGAGTCTAGAATATCGGGCAAAATGTCTGCGGTTGTGGTAGGGATGTCCTGGGACCATTGGTGAAAAGGTTGAGTTCTAAAGATGAATAAGCTCAAAGAGAGAACCTGGATAGCGGTTTTGTAAGTTGGGGGTTTTGGGCCCCATTAGTCAGAGTATATATCAACTGAAAAAAACGAAACATCACATGATTAGTTATCTGGAAATTGTTTTTAATTTATTGGAAATCAAATAGCCCATCATTAACACATACATTTTTAACATATTTACAAAGGGGGCTACCAAATAGCCAATCACAGAGGTTTCATAGCAATATCATATATGTAATCATGAATTGCTTGATCTAGTAGGGCCAGCTTAGTCTGATACAGTAATATTTATAAAAGGCTGTGTTTATTTGCCCCTGGAGTTTTTGGGTATGACCTTGCACATACCAGGTATTGTATTGTACTTTGAAATGGTTCTATAGCCAGCTGAGCTAATAGTTTATCGGATTTCTTACCTGTTTCCAGTAGATTAGCTTTTAGGTAGATCTGTGATTTCTTAACCTCTTCAGTTTGTGCTGTCAGCAACTTCAAGTACTACTTGGTTGATGTCAGGAGAGCCTATAGCCATATCATTGTGGGAAAGGGTAAAGTGTGCTTGATTGTAGCATGTGAATTGGGTAACTTGTGGGTAACTAGGGATCCCATAATGCAGGCCTAAAGTATTAAGTATCTGCCCCTGGGCGTAATATTAAATGTAGCAATGAATGTGAATGTGAAGCTCGGCCGTTAAGTGAAAACCTTGTGTCCTGTGTTCACAAATAAGGTAAGTATTCCCAACGGAGCAGATCAGTTGTAAGCCATGGATTTTCAGATGGATGTTGTCTTAGCGGGGTAATGTTCTTCTAGCTTTTATCTCCAGCCAAAAAGCTGTTTGCCTGTTTGGCCATTTTCTATCTATCACTCCTAAAGTGATATATGAAAGTGAGTAGCCTATCCTTACTAGAGCTGACTTGTCTAGGTTCCACTTCACCCTTCCTGCCTGCTCAGGTAAGGGGATTAACAAAATGAGCCTAGCTCCTGTATAACTAAACACCCCCTTGGTGACCAATCCGTAGGGGAATGTAAATGGGGAATACATTTATCAGTCCCCTACAACAGGAAAATTCGAAAGAAACCATTGTCATATGCTTGAGCCATATTGCCATAGGCAATCCAAATATTAATCAAGGTAAAGGTATTTTCATCAAATTTGTCGCCCACCTTAGCACAAACTTCATTGGTCTGCCGTCACCCTAATATTTAGGTTTATTAGGAAAACAATGCCATATACTTTACCTACATTGCAACAACTGCAATTATAAACATTTCAGGACAACATTTTTCTATAAACAGGTACAGGACCTGTTATGTTTTTTTTCTATAATTAAGATTATAAAAATCTACAAAAACTAATTTAAACATTAAATAAACCAATAGGATTGTTTTTAGTTTTTTTTTTTTATATATATTCTTTATTTTCCATTTTCCAAACTCAAAACATACACAATACAATCAGTTAGACAAAATAAGAGTAGAGATGTACAAAGCATGGAGAATACATCATATATTTCAATAATATACACTCACAAACGATAGGGAATATATCTGCTGTGCAAACATCCAACAGACAGACACCCCTTTGCATTTAAAACAAAATTTTAGACGTGTCCTCCTTATCCGTGCTTATGCACATTACATATGAAACAAAAAAAAGAAAAGAAAAAACAACAAAACATTAAAAACAAGGGGGGGGGGACACAGTTCCTAACTATTACTTTTACCCTCCGTCTAAAGTATGGAGGGAAAATACGGAACCCAATTTTATACCATAATATCGGTTGATAAACAGGACACAATTTGTTAGCACACAGGACACTCTGCAATGATCCATCATACCCTTAAACAACCAACATGTTAACATACTCAGAAGACTCCTTGAAGAGGGTCCAAGCAGACCATGTACGTACATAGTTATTTTGTGTTTTATTCGAATAAGAGAGCAACTCTTCATTGCGCATAATGGAATTGAGTTCTTTAATCCAGTCACCCACTGGGGGCGTGCGACTCTGTTTCCAGAATCTGGGTATTACTGCCCTGGCTGCCGTTAATGCAAAAGCTAGGAACGCTTTCTTTGTAATAGTAAAATGGGGAGGTGGTATTGACAGTAGTGCTAATGCAGGATCTAAGGGGAGATCAATAGCGATGACTTTTGCTATACAGTGAAATATTGCTACCCAATAACTTTGAAGCATGGGACACTCCCACCATATGTGAATCATATCTCCCG
Organism: Xenopus laevis; assembly: GCF_017654675.1. Taxonomy (NCBI): domain Eukaryota; kingdom Metazoa; phylum Chordata; class Amphibia; order Anura; family Pipidae; genus Xenopus; species Xenopus laevis. The sequence continues at coordinate 220,475,567 of NC_054371.1, forward strand.
TCTGTGTATTACATCTCCAGCATGTGTTGGAGGTGGAGGGGAACATCTTATGCAAGACCGCCGGGCATCGATACCAACGAGAAAGAATTTTATAATTTGTTTCTTGGGCTTTGCAGGCAGTAACCATTGCATGAGTCAGTTTAAAACTAATGTTCCACTCCTCCTCCGTCACGCTGCGATTGAGATCTTTTGCCCATTTTTCAGTATAACTCGGAAATTGCACTTGTTTGAGTTTCCGAATAATATTATAAATCTGCGATATAGAATGCTGTGGCGACTCCGGAGCCAAGCATAGCTCATCAAACAACGTCAGATCTGATAATAATTCGGACTTCTCAGAATGCACCTGAAACCAATGTACTAATTGGTGATACATAAATTTAAAGGGGAAGGAATTTGCTAAGTCACCAACTAGAACACGAAGGGGAGCTACACCAGTGGGACTTTTGACCAGGGCAAAGGGAAGCGGTTCATGTCTGCTTTTATGAAGGAATCCCTTGGTGAGGAGCCCGGGGGGGAAATTGGGATTCCCAATCAGCGGAGTCATTGGCCCTGAACGTTTCGATAGTGGGATCATTAGGGTTATTTTATCCCATACAGAGAGAGCTGTTTGTATAATGAGGGGCAAAACCTGCTTATTAAGTCGCTCAGACGGTTTTAGCCAGGGCAAGGCTGTTAAGGGTTGCCTGATCTTGTTTTGTTCAAATTGAGTCCATAATTTGCAATGTTTGTGGTGGAAGCAGTCAACTATACGCTGACAAGTTGCCGCCTGGTAATATGATTGCAAGTCCGGAAGACCAAGGCCACCTCTTCGTTTATGTGTAAATAAGAGTGCTTGTTTTAATCTCGGAGGCTTATTCTTTGTTTTTAGTTTTTAGATTGTTTTTAATTATACCGTAGTTGGAATCAGGTAAAAGCTACTGTTTTATTATTACAGAGAAAAAGGGAATCATTTTTAAAAATTAGAATTATTTGATTAAAATGGAGTCTAAGGGAAATAACCTTCCTGTATTGTGCAGTTTTATGGTTAAGGGGTTTCCGGATAATGAATTCCATACCTGTAAAAAACACATTTGTCTTGCAATACGCTCCTCCTACAGTGGGGTCCTTAAATGTATATCAGACACATGGTAGAGATGAGACCTTTAATTAACTAATACATATTATAAAAAACAAATTCTACTTACTTTATATAATTTTAAATAAATATGTCTCATAAATATTGTCCTCTGGTTCATAATCTGAAATATTAAATTACAGATGGAGCAAACATTATCGAAACATTGGGCTCAGATAGACCATCAAGTCCCCTACGTCACTCAATTTTAATAGAGGCTTGATAAAGGGCCCTGTGAGGTATGAAAGTTGCCTTGTCTACTATGTTTTGAGCCAATAAAATGACACAACTAAAAAGTTGATCCACTTTGTCAGTGTGTAGCAGTAATTTGGACTGGATGTGACTTCCTAACCCATGGCAGGTTGGGTAATACACTGTTTAGCACCTGATCCAAAAGGAAAGAATACAGGGGTTAAGCACTTCAACATTGAGAAGTATAGGTTGATGTGCCATGTTATGTATATATATATATATATATATATATATATATATATATATATATATATATATATATATATATATATATATATATATATATATATATATATATCTATATATCTATATCTATATATATATATATATATATATATCTATATATATATACAGATGCAGCCACTTTGGTTTGTCTGTTTGACACAGAATAACTAAACACAGATATCCCATTTATCTCATTTAACACAGAAAACTGTGTCACAACATCCCATCTAATTAAAGCATTCACCATTGTGAACAATGGTGCTTTGGTATGCTAATGAAAAGGTTAAATGCATTAAATGAGTTAAGATGACTTTAGATAACCCAGTTTCTTCAATTAACCATGAGTCATGACGCATTTAACTCACAAATCCAAGTGGCTTCATCTGTATATATATATCTATATATATATATATATATATATATATATATACAGTATCTATCTCTATATATATTTATATCTACATATATGGGACCTGTTATCCAGAATGCTCAGGACCTGGGGTTTTCCGGATAACGGATCTTTCCGTAATTTCGGTCTTCATGCCTTAAGTCTACTAGAAATTCATTTAAACATCCAATAAACCCAATAGGCTGGTTTTGCCTCCAATAAGGATTAATTATATCTTAGTTGGGATCAAGTACAAGCTACTGTTTTATTATTACAGAGAAAAAGAAAATCATTTTTAAAAATTTTGATTATTTGGATAAAATGGAGTCTATGGGAGACAACCATTCCGTAATTTGGACAACCATTCCGTATATATATATATATATAGTTTGGTCCATCATAATAGTTGTCGTAAGCGCATTTATCCTTTATATTCCTCCTTGTATTTTTTTTTTTTATCTTTTTTTTCTGAGCAGTGTGCTGGGGAGTTCCTTATTGCCCAGTGGGCTAATAATAAGCTGCAAGCTCCGGATCTATTCATTAACCTAGGTTCAATATGCTTTCACATTCCAATATATTCCTTCTTGTATTTTGACCTCTCCCTGTACCTACAGGAATATTGTAAATAAGTGGTCAGTCTTTCTGTGGTTGAACACTCCAACCGCTGAATTACTAACACCTACTTCAAAACCCATGGACTATTCCCTCCTGATAAAATATACTTCTCATGGCTCTTCATTAATCAAGAGACTATTGATCCCCTTCTCTTGACACCTCTTTTCTCACCTCTTGTCTGCCTTTGCTCACTATCCTCTAGTCAGTGCATCTGAATATTTATGCACTTAATCTGTTTTCTGTTACTTTTTTGGTAAATGTTAGAATGTCTTTTATCTGTCGTTATTCTGCCCAGGATTTTGGGGTCCCCGATGCATTCTTTTGAAGTACCGTAACTATAAAACAGAATCCAGATAGACTTGTTTCAGCAATAAACCATTCCCATCTTAGTGAATCTTGCGGTGTAACTAGATTTGTAATTCAATAGTGATCTGAAACCAAAACACTTTCTTAACACAGAATGTGGCTTTGTAAAGAAATATAATCTGGCGCTTGGAAAGTGAAACAAATAGTCCTGAAAATGCTATTGGTCAGATAAAGTCTACTTCAGAGCTAATGAGCTAGTAGGATTTCAAGTTTAGATGTTTTATAAAAAAAACTCATGTCTTATTGTAAATAATGCTCTGCTTCACAAAGATTTGATATTTCTTGGTAAAATTCAGGAACACTAGAAATATTTTTTCTCTAACTCCTAGTGGAAAGCACAACCATACCTTTTTTCCTGCCAGAAATATCCCTGCCAGATATTAGATCTGGTAATATCAAAAAAACACAAACCTTACTCTTATTGGCAGCCTCCTTAGTCTGGGATTCTCTGGCTTAACACTTTCCAACTTTGTTCATGTAGTGAGTTGATTATTAGTGATGGGCGAATTTCTCCCGTTTCACTTTGCTGAAAAGTTTGCGAATTTCAGTCGAAATTCTCGGAACGTCGAAAAACTTGCGGAAAAATTTGTGAAACTCTAAAATTGACGCCCACATCAATTTTGACACCGGCGTTAAAGTCAATGGGCATCCAAATAGTATTGACGAGTGTGCCTTTTTGGACGCGTGTCCTACATTTTTGATGCTGGTGAATTTTCACTGATATTTTGCGAATGTATTCACCGCCATGAAATGTAGAAATTCACCACAAATTGGCGCCAGGCAAATGTATCTCCCATTCTGTAGGTTCAAAGAGAATCTGTGGAGACCCCAATTTAACAGAGGAGCCACATTCAGCGTGAAGAGCTCCAGCAAGACAACCCGGCCATGACTTCAACATCATGAGAATAGAACTTTTGAAGTTTTGAAAGTGAGTATATTCCGTACGCTCCTAAATATGTAAATATTTACATGTTTTGGAAGATATATTGTTTCAATATTTTTAATTAGAGCTTGAAGCATTCCATACAAAAGAAAACATCCACAGCCTGGGAAACTTCTGCTGGCTAGGCCAGTGATTTATAAATAATAAATTATATCATTAATAATAACTCTTCTATACACCCAATACCTGGTTGTTGATCCCCTTGGTATTTATTATATAGATTAACTAGCTTTAAGACATTTGGCACTGACCCCTTCCTCGGTTGGTGGTATTTAGGTTCCTTTAATCTTATATGTTGCCTCTGGATGTTTGTGCATTATTTTGATGTTTTTTGTTTCCCAGTAAACCAATTGCAGTAAATCAACATTATATATTTTAATTCCTATTTATTTATTATTATTATTATAGGGGGTTATTTACTAAATCTTGAATTTGTCTGGTCGGACTTTTTGGGGCACAAAAAGGAATTTTTCCCCCGATGCTGCAAAAAGCCCAAATTTGAAAATCCACCATCTCAGACCTGTCAAAGTGCTGTATAAGGCACCAATTTCAATTTCAAGATATTGTGGTTTGCTCCGAGTTTAGCCCAAAAATCTGAAAAATTTTGGATTTTCATGCAAAAACCCCCAAAAATGTAACAATTTGGGGGAAAAAGTCAGAAAAAATTGGACAATTCGGATTTTCACTCAATTTTATCAGGTTTGTTCCCCAAATCATTTAATTTGAGTTTTTATTAATAAATAATGTCACATCAGGCATGGGAGTTTGGTCATGGTTTTTTTTTTTATAAAATATGAGATACATTCAAATAACTCCCTTAGTGTCCCTCAACCATCAGTGATTATCCAGAAAGCATTGTTTTTATCATTGATTGTTCAATATATCTTTGATTGAAATACATTTTTTAATTTTGTATCAGTGGACCACTTTTCTCTCTGCTCTCTTCCCTTCTAATTCTCTTCATGGCAACAGTTTAAGTGCACAGTTCTTTAATGAAAAAAAATATATCCTCCTTTGTTTGAATTTTTTGAAAACACTCTTATGCCACTCGCGCCAGCAATAGATATTGAAAGAAACAATGTCAAACTTAAGGGCCAATTTATTCGGATTACTATTTTTTGGGGGGTTTTATCACGAGGAATTGTCAGAAAAACTCAAATTTTTGAGGGTTTCAATGTATTTGCTTATCGTTCAGCGTTATTTTCCGTTCGTACTTTTTTCATTTGGATTTTTTAATAATGTCATGACATTCATAGTTTAAGGGCCTATATACTTGATATAAATGAATTTTTGCTATTTTGGAGTGTCCCTCGACCGTATCAGTGATTGTCTAGAAAGCATTACTTTTGATGATTCAAAACTCGGTTTTAATGAATTTTTGCTACAAAAACTCAACTTTTTTGGATTATCAGACGAAAACCCAGACTTTTTCCAATTATCCAGAGCAGCTCAAGATGTCAAGAAACAACTTCAGGGACACCTGCCATTGACTTCTACATGACTTGGACAGGTTTGAGGGTATCTTTGGGGTATGATAAATCTCTAAAAAGTCAAGCTTTTACTTTTACACAAAAATTTAAGTTTTCCCCCTAAAAACCTTGTCCAGAAAAAATCGAGGTTTAATAAATGGGCCCCTTAGAGTTTGTAAGTTTAGTTGTGGTTTTTACTTTTCCACAAAAAATGTAGTTTCCCCCCTAAAAAACCTTGACCAGAAAAAATTGAGGTTTAATAAATGGGCCCCTTAGAGTTTGCAAGTTTAGTTGTGGTTTCGAAAACCTTATAAAACCACTAAAGCCTTTTTAAAAACAATTGCTCTAATTTCCTGATTGCTGCTAATTTACTCAAACTTTTGACATTCATTTTTGTCATATGCCAGTCATCTGTCTATTCTCTTGACATATTTGTTTTCTAGAGCACCCCCACACTGCTGCAGGAATTGATGCAGCCTTTAAAGGATAAGCACTTTTTGGGCCTAATTTGATGAACTGGTAATCACAGATGTTTATGGGCACTAATATAATGATTTAATTTATTCATTTAGAAATTGATGTTACCTAAATTGGCTGTTAAGTATAAGAATGCAATATTATTTTACGTTAATGATTGCACTTAACGATGTTTGTTAATTAAGCACAAATATCGTGATTTCCAGAATACTCATCTTGATTGGCGATGGTAGAAACTGATTATTGGTAATTGGAGTAGGGCTATATAGATGAGTTCTATTTTTACATATCAGTAAAGTGTATGTGTTAAAGCGCACTATGTTTTTAGGAGTCGTTAATGTCTTTGGTATTTCTGTATAAACTGGTTTGAAATATTTTATTTGGTTTTCACAGTAAACCATAAAAATCAATATGATAACAAATAGTATGCAGAATAAGAAGATTAATACAATGACATATTAAACAGAATGAATAATTTACAATGAAGTAATATGTAAAATAAAATAGAATCTAACAAGAACTATCACTAACTAAGCCGCATAGACATTCTTAAAAGAAAAAGAAGAAAGAAAAAGCCCATTGTCTTGGGAATGTCAGATAACCCCCCCTATGAACATCTACAATTGAAGAAACTGAGACTTCTGGTATTGGAGTTAAAGAACTCAAAGTAAGGAGCCCATATAAGTCTAAATGATTCTTTGGAATTATTTCCTTTAGTTTTTACTAATAAAGCTTCCTGCCAACTAAGCTGGTTCATATAAGCCATTGTGTCTGTAATTGAGGGAGACTCGTTTTGTAGCCAACAGTTAAATAAAGCCTTTCTGGAGGCAGCCAAAAATAAAATTGTCAATATTTTATTTTCTTTGGACTTAAATTCTATATTAAAATTTGAAGAGAGCCTACTATCATCTAGAAGCAACAAAGCAAAAACTGGAGATAATTTAATTTTTATTTTCAAATTAATGTTTAGAAAACTGGTAACTTCCTTCCAAAATATACTGATCTTTGGACAAGTCCATAGATAGTGAAAAATTTCTGTATAAACTGAATCAATTTACAGCTGTACTGATGATTTTATCAAACTGGGAACAATCCTAATCTTAATATACCTACCGTAATGTGTTATTTATAGGCAATGGGCAAATTAGAAGCTGGTCTATGGAGATTCTCATTCATTCAGATCATGATATGCAGCATTGAGTAGAATTAAGTCTAAAGCAACTGGACCTTCAGAATGTTCTTGAAAACATTTTATCAGAGTGGCTTTTTCAGTTCAACAGTTTAACCTTAGCCTTAACTCTACTAGATACTCTGATTAGAAGTACTTCACATACAGTATGGACTTTGAATCCCTAGTTCACCTTTCATGTCACCTGAGAGATCAGTGGTGAATGCTCATTATGTAAAGATCTTGTACTTAATGAAAATTTCTACAACTGTTTTGGGGCAGCATGTAGGCAGTGTCAGTGTAGGACTACTAGTGGTGAGGGCAGCACTGTTTAAGGTGATGGTGCTCTGTGGGCAGGTATAAGGGCTGTGGTTCCCAACCAGTGGCTCATGGGCAACATCACCAACCCCTTGGATATTGCTCCCAGTGGCCTCAAAGCAGGTGCGTTTATTTTGAATTCCAGTCTTGGAGGCAAGTTTTGGTTGCATAAAAAACAGTTTTACAGCTAAACAGAGTCTCCTGTAGGCCTTCAGTCCAAATAAGGGCTACCAAATAGCCAATTAAAGCCCTTATTTGGCACCCCATGAACTTTTTTCATGTTTGTGTTGCTCCCCAACTTTTTACATCTGACTGTGTCTCAAAGGTAAAAAATGTTGGGGACCCCTGCATTAGGGAAATTGTTAGTGTTCGGTCTAACCCACTCTGTAGGCTTGACCATCTGCTATTTTTTTCAGAGCTTGGACTAACCTACACTCTGGAGTTGACTAGTTGCTACAAACAATATACAGTCATTATGTGCACATAAAATTCATCCTGTGTAAATCTCTTCAAATGCATTTTATAAAAATGACGGTGTTAATACCACATTTTGGCCAAAATATGTAAACTCATGTGCTATGTCAAGGCCCCTCATTACACTGCTTACTGTGTACTAAATACAGTGCATTTAGAAACATTTAAAATCCATTAAACCCATAGCAGCAGTGGTGGAACTGTGTGGGCTGCGGTAACAGGGGAGAGTGACAGGGAAGAGTGGTAGAGAGAAGGACAGAAGACAGAGGTGAGTGAACATGAACTTGGGGTAAGCAGAAGACCCTTTAAAGGAGAACTAAACCCTAAAGTTAAAAAAACCCTGCCCTACCCTACATGGTCCCCCCCCCCTCCTCTCAGCCTAGCTGCTACCTCAGGCAAATTCCCCTTAAGTCTTTACTTACCCCTCCATGCAGATTCTGTCCAGCAGAGTTCACAGCAGCCATTTTCTTCTCTTCGGAATGAGACCGGCGTTTTGCAACAACTGTGCATGTGCCGAAACTCACGAAAATTGCCGAAGCGCCGGTCTCATACCGAAGATTACCAAAGATGTCGCCTGTGAACTCCGATGGACAAAATCTGCATGGAGGAGTAAGTGAGGTAACACTTAGACTGGGTTGGGGAGCAGGGAGGGGAGTCTATGTAGGGTAGGGGGCAGGGTTTTTTTAACTTTAGGGTTTAGTTCTCCTTTAACAGGTACCTGCCCAGCGCCCCTCTATTGTTGCATCCTAGGCAGGTGCCTCTTCTGCCTACCCCTAGTTCCGGCTTTGTCTGTGACTGAATCAATTTCCTATAGGCTGCTTGAAGCAATATTCAGCTACAAAATGCACACAAAAATTTTACAAAAATTAAAGTTCTAATTTCACATTTTGGCCAAAATATGTAAGCTCAGATGCCACATCAATCTGCCTCATTTAACGTGAGTCCTACACCGTCTACTGTGTACTAAAAATGGAATATGAAACGCATGGTCATTACCTCCCATCATTTTGTGCATGTCTGGAAATTGACCAACAGCCCAACCAAAGTGTCTGAATCAAATCAATTCAAGGACTCATGTGTGTCAATGACATCAGTGGTCTAGATATGGAGCAGTTGAGAAGATCAATGCCTTTCCAGCCAACCAATCCCTTCAAAACTATATTTGTGGAAAGACTAGAAGAAAGAATTTAATAACTATGAGACACACATCATCATTCATTTACCAATGTAGTACTATGTGCAAAGTGCTAAATATTGATCCAACTCACCATGCTCTACCCACAAGCACATGCCAAAAACTATTGATGTACAGGAATGGGACCTGTTATCGGGAATGCTCAGGACCTGGAGCTTTACAGATAAGGTTGTCTTTCCATAATTTGGATCTCCATACCTTAAGCCTACCAAATACTAAATTAAATATTAATTAAAGCCAATAGGCTGATTTTGCTTCCAATAAGGATTAATTATATCTTAGTTGGGATCAATGACAAGCTACTGTTTTATTATTACAGAGAAATAGGAAATCCCTTTTAAAAATTTGAATACCTTGATTAAAATTGAGTCTATTAGGGATGACCTTCTCGTAAACAGGAGCTTTATGGATAAAGGGTTTCCGGTTAATGGATCCCATAATTTTTTTTTATGCTAATCTCTTTTGTGTGAATGAAATTCATGTTGTCTCTTATTTTTGGCAGCGTGGTCCAGAACAAAAAAAAAAAGAAAAACAATGATACATAGAAAAAATACACACAGATTTAGGAGTAAACCTAGTTGTATGGTACAGGAGATATTAGGCTGTAGAAAATATGTCTTCATGGTAAACAGAAGTGGGAAGACAGCTGTTATATTTTTCAGCCAAAGCTGAAAGATAGACCAGACTTCATGATTTTCTGTGCAGTATTTACAGAAGCTTAAACAGAAAGACTGTAAATAGCAAGAGCAAAATAGGGAATGATCAAAATCCTGATAGAGTGGTCTAGGTATTGCGCCGTGCCATAGATATTTATAGAACCTACAGCAGAATGAAAACGGTTCTGTCTGGGTAAACATGCTCTCAGTAGCAAGGAAAATATTCAAATGTCATTCTAGTTACCAAGTGAAGGGTTTTTTTAACTACATTACCAACACTATGATGAGTTTGGGAAATACTGGAAATTAAGAATATAGTCTTTGGCCAAATTGGAGATGGAATTAGTCTTTTATTAGGCATTTTCACCCCAAACCAACTTTACCCAGTATACACTGGTAATAATTAAAGCAGCCATATGCGTTTCATGCCAAAGGGTGATTCGTGACAAAATCGTAGGCCTATGATTAAGTGTGCCCCCTTTATATAGTTACATAGTTAGTTACATAGTTACATAGTTACACAGTTAAATCGGTTGAAAAAAGACAAAGTCCATCAAGTTCAACCCCTCCAAATGAAAACCCAGCATCCATACACACCCCTCCCTACTTTCACATAAATTCTATATACCCATACCTATACTAACTATAGAGTTTAGTATCACAATAGCCTTTGATATTATGTCTGTCCAAGAAATCATCCAAGTCCCTCTTATAGTCAACTGAATCAGCATCACAACATCACCCGGCAGTGCATTCCACAACCTCACTGTCCTGACTGTGAAGAACCCCCTACGTTGCTTCAAATGAAAGTTCTTTTCTTCTAGTCTAAAGGGGAGGCCTCTGGTACGGTGATCCACTTTATGGGTAAAAAGGTCCCCTGCTATTTGTCTATAATGTCCTCTAATGTACTTGTAAAGTGTAATCACGTCCCCTCACCTTTTTTCCAGAGAAAACAACCCCAACCTTAAAAGTCTCCCCTCATAATTTAACTCTTCCCTTTAGTTAAATTAGTTGCACTTAGGGGATTATTTATTATTACATTTTCCCAAAAAATTTGCTTTGCGGGAAAAAATAAGATTTTCACCAATTTTTAAGACTTTCATCCGATTTTCATGATTTTTTCGTAATTTTCACACGAAAACTTGGGGGTATTGGCCGAAACCCATCGCACATCAAAAAATCATCGGGACTTCTGACATTGACTTATATGCAACCTCGACAGGTCTGAGATGCCGGATTTTCAGATTCTGATTTTTCCATTCTCGGGGCTTACTAAATTCCGAAAAATTTGTGATTTTTTAAAAGTCAGAGTTTATTAAAAAAATCACGGATTTTTCGGGATTTTTGCATTCGGAGTTTAGTAAATAACCCTCTTACTCTCTACACTCTCCAGCTCATTTATATCCCTCTTAAGGACTGGAGTCCAAAACTGAACTGCATACTCCAGATGAGGCCTCACCAGGGACCTATAAAGAGACATAATTATGTTTTCATCCCTTGAGTTAATGCCCTTTTTTATACAATACAGAACTTTATTTGCTTTAGTGGCCACAGAATGACACTGCCCAGAATTACTTAGACAACATTAAACGTGTAAGGCTGTTTTTTCTTGTTGTAATTTGTTTTCACTAAAATAAATAAACCTTTTTACTGCACCAGTTGATGGTCCAGTTTTGTGCCAACCTGGTAACAACAAATTCTGAGTTTTTCTGGAAAACTCCCTCAAGCTGATGGTCTGGGGCATGTGCACCTGGACCCCTCAAGTAGTGGGTTGACCTCATTAAAACTTTTTGAAATCCTCTTTGAGTAATAATATTAATAATATATAATATAATATTCAAAAGGAAATTAAGAATATGCATGTGTATGTGTGAGAATATATAAAGGTGTGTATAAAATAAACCAGTATATACTTTAAAGTGGATTAAGTTGGACATGAAAATGTGTAATAATTGGCTGCCCCATTAGGTGTAACACTTTCACGAGTCGCTTGTCACTCCCCTGTTTCGGAATTTTTGAAAAGAGTGGCTTCCAAATTTGACCGTGAGAAATAAAATAACATCCTGTGAAATTGTTTGGTTCCTTTATAAAAGCAATAGGGATAAATAAGACCTCACATATGAACCTCATGAAAACTGTCATTTTTTTCTGTTCCTTCCTGAGTACACCCACTCCCTCTGTAACTAAAGATTGTTCCAACACTCACCCAGGGGTGTCGAAACTTCCTCCACAATAAAAAACACATGTAGAATTTGGAATGCCTCTGCATTCTCTTTTCTGTTTTGTGTACTGAGTAAGCTAAAACATCTTTTATTCTAAACAAATATTTGTTAAAAGGGCAATGTACAGTTATGATGAAAACATGTTGTGATGATTGCTTTAAGTTTTTTGTTTTAATAAAATAAAAACTTTTCCCTCTGCTCAGTGCACCCCCATATTTATTATGCCTTTTACACAATTAATGGACCTTTGACATAATGTTGTACACCAATGGCGGCCCTTCATCCATGTCACTAAGTTGGGCCACCAAAGACCCTGCCTATGCTTATTTGATGTCAGGACCAATTTTTTGAGCCATCAGAATAGGAGATGAATGTGAAGATAGTGGTGATGATTAGGGTTTGATAATTAGGGGGTTATTTTTTTAGGTTCACATTGTGTTTTCCACAAAAATTTGAGTTTTCGAGGTTTTTATGGTCTAAACATTTTTGGGTTAAAAAAAAACTAAATTTATTTCTAGTTTTTTAAGATAACCTCAAATGTTTCATGATTTATTACACCCCAATCCTGAAAATAGCTAGAATCCAAAAATACACCATCCAAGACCTGTCAAAGTCAATAGCAGAGGTCCCTTGAGCCATTTGAAGATATTAATAACCTCCAAGATGTTCGAGTTTTTTGGAGGGTTTTGCCCAAAAGCTCTAATGATTTGAGAGTTTCAAGTTTTTTTTTGGTGGGGAAAACTTGCTTAATTTGAGTTTTTGGGTTTTGTAACTCGCAGAATCAAGTTTTTTCCATTCGAGTTTTTTCAGCCATCTTTCAAGTCTTCAGTAAACTGAGACGGAGACCGGCAAAGCGGCACAAGTGTAGTTGGAGCCATTTACTGGTTTGCAATAGCTGTGAATGTGCCAAAATGGACAGATATTGCAGAAGTGCCGGAAGAAGACACGAAGACCCGGGAAATGGCTACGATCTCTGACTCTGCACCGAGGGGTACGTAAAAAGTTAGGGCCATTTCCCCAGGGGGCAGTTAGGCTGGGGGAGGAGGGAGCCGGGTCTGTGTGGGGGGGGGGTATGGGTTTTTTTTTTGTTAAAGGGTTGCATTTTCCTTTAAATAAGAAACCATTCGAGTTGTGAGTTCATTCGAGGTATAAAAAAGCACTAACAGTCTAAGTTTGATAAATAACCTCCTAAAAGTTGCAGGGAGCCCTGTGTGCCTGGGTTTTTAGATTTTAAAATGCTCTTGGTTGTAGTGGTTAGTTACTTTTGATGTTTCAAGTTTCTGTACCTCAATTACTCACATGCTTTTGAGTAGTTGTTACTTGGATGTGGACTTTGTAATGATGCACAAATGTACATTTTTCTTGAGTTACTGGATATCATCCTTAGCATGAATTATTTTGTTTATCAGGATGTTTTTATCTTCAATGTCATGGAATATATATACTGACTAATAAATGGTGCAAGTGGAAAACAACACCCATTGGAATTCCAGCAGAGGAATATTTTCCAACCTGCTTATACTAATAAGCTTATTGTCCTATCTGGGGTGGTGCACCATCAACACGTTCCCTATAAGGTCTACCTTATGGCCTTTTCTGAGGAAGGCAGGGTTGGTAGAGTTCAACAGGCTCACTTGGTTGAGCTGTATATGTCAATGTATACATATTTATGTTTATGTGTCATAAATGTTTCATAGAGGAGATAATATTAACATGTTACCCTTACCCTTAAACTTACTTTTATTTTATGGTGTGTCTTTTGGTTTTTTTTTTAGTTTTGGAAAAACATTTAATTTTTTAATTTCAAATTTAAATTATCAATTATTCCAACTAATTATTTCTATCTCTACAAATCTCCAGTAGGAGAATATATGCTTGCCAGATGGACTTTCTTAAGCCCTCACATCTCTCATTTCACTCATAATTGCCAGTTTGTCCTTATGCATAATGAGCTTCACAAACAACGAGCGAGAGCGCTAGTGTTGGAGGGCAATGAGGACATCTGAGGTGTCCAGCAGGCACCGGCATCTCCATCGATCAACATCTGCCAAATTTCCAGCCTAGAATGACATGCATATATCTTTTATTATTTCTAGGATTCTTGCAGGGCACTCAGGTGCAATTTGTGCATGTTTGGTAGACACGAAGCTCTAATTAACAAGTGCATTGGCCATTTTTAACTATTCAGCAATAAATAAATTCTAGCAACACAACAATAAAGGTTCCCTATTTTATATTTTGTCTTGTGACTATAATGATTACTCATATATCCTTATAGGCATTATATTTACATATCTTCATTTTATAATATTGCCAAGTACAGTACTGAATACATAAACAGTTTATATAAAGTTAAATGTTGCACTGTATCCCAAATAAAAAGACAGGTGGTGTTGAAAGTTGTTAGGGACTATTCTAAACATACCAAAAATGCATATTACTTTTTAAAGTTAGAGGCAACCAATACACTGGGGCAGATTTACTAACTATATATATATATATATATATATATATATATATATATATATATATATATATATATATATATATATATATATATATATATATATATATATATATATATATATAAGCATAAAGAAGACCAGCAACACCGAGATTTCTTGTGATGAAGTCAATTTTATGTAGTGAAATCACATGCAAGCCGACGTGACGTTTCGGTCCACACAGGGACCTTTATCAAGGCAACCATGTTAAATCCCAAATGCATTTAAATACCCATAAAACCAAGGTCAAAGAACAGGAAGTGACATCAGTGTCATAAAAAAAACCTCTTAAGAGGTATGTGTCAAGTGTCAAAAATATTAAAAGGTGACAAAGAATTCCACAGTATAAAACGTGTATTAAAAAATCTTATATCAAAAGGTATTAAAACCAATATATATGTGCAAAGTGTATATTATAAAAAAAACGCTACTTTATCTCAAATCGTGTGTAGCTTATATAATACAGAGGAGTAGTGCCACCAATATGTGTGTGTTTTATTTGTTGCTAAAAAGTACTACTCTGTATCAAGATTTATCTACTGTGCAGAGTGTGACCATTATGTTGCGAAAAAGTTATAATGTTACATTTAAAACTTCCATATACTGTGCAGTGTATAAAAAACCATAAAAACATTTAAATGCGTGTATGTATTGCATATTTGCTTACCGGATCAGTAGGAGAAAGAAGTTCTTTCAAGTTCTTATTTCGTCTATGTCCAAAACTAATCTTCTTCCGGTTTATTGCTGTAAGTTCTGCATCCGATTTAACTATTGCCCAATTCTGTGAGACAGATCTTTTAATTAGTGGGGTACGTGCATCATATATGGTCATATAATAAACCACATCTGCTTCCTCCTGACTTTTCGTGACTCCCTTTTGGCCACTTAAAACTGTATGCCTGTCGAGAGACTCAGCCCAAGTTTTTGCATTTCCAATCAAATCGACAGGATAACCCCTCTCCAGGAATCTCTTGGCCATCCTATCCAGTGCTATCTTTTTCTCCTTTTCATCACTAGTCACCCTTATCACCCGTAGCATCTGTGATCTAGGTAAAGAATTCAGTAAGTGTCGTGGATGACCACTTGTGTAATACAGTAGGGAATTCCTATCTGTAGGTTTCTGGTAAATTTTGGTGTGTATCTGACATGTCTCCTTATCTTTGTAGACCGTTACATCCAAAAAATCAATGCTACATGGATCACAATGCATCGTGAATCTGATGGGCGAGGGTGTATTGTTAAGATCATTTACAAAGATATTCAAGTCATCACGACTGCCATACCACAAAAAAAAGAGGTCATCAATGTAGCGTCTAAAGTACCCACCATTTTTGCGATACAGTGGGTGATTATATATGTGCATGGTTTCATACCCATGCATGAAAATATTTGCATAGGTGGGTGCTACATTTGAACCCATCGCTGTCCCCGTTAGTTGTAGGTAGAAATCCTTTTCAAACTTGAAGTAAAAAACTTCGAATTTGAATATCGAATTCGAAGTTTTTTCAGCAAATTTGTCAATCCTGCGATCGAATAAAAATTATTCAATTAAATCGTTCAAATCTAACGATTTTAGCGTATGATCAAAGGTTTTTTATTCAGTGTGTGAAGACTTTAAAAAGTTTGTAGAATGTCACCATAGGCTAACATAGCACTTCGGCAGGTTTAATTTGGCGAAGTATTGAAGTCTACGTTTTTTTTAAAGAGACAGTACTTCGATTATAGACTGGTCAAATATTCGAACGATTTTTACTTCAAATCGAAGTCGGAGTAAATTCGAAGTCGTAGTATCCTATTTGATGGTTGAAGTATCCAAAAAATTACTTCGAATTTTGATTTTTGTTACTTCGAAAATTCCCTCGAATTCACTTCGACCCTTAGTAAATCTGACCTTCAGTGTCCACCAGTTTTTGCGGATTTTGGTTGAAATTTGGCAAATCATTGTGGGTTAGGGTTGGGTGCAGATCAGACTCCTACACTGCTCCTGAAGATTCCCTGTCTTGGAACGAGAGGCACACAGAAGGAGTGTAAAGAGTGGGTATGGGTTGGGTGCAGGTCAAAGGGATTCTGTCATGAGTTTTATGATGTATTATTTATTTCTAAAAGACACAGTTTACACTGCAAATAATTCACTCTACAATTTAAAATGTAATTTCTGAACAAGCAAGTGTATTTTTTTAAGTTGTCATATTGGTGTGTAGGTGCATCTCAGGTCATTTTGCCTGGTCATGTGCTTTCAGAAAGAGCCAGCACTTTAGGATGGAACTGCTTTCTGACAGGCTGTTGTTTCTCATACTCAATGTAACTGAATGTGTCGCAATGCTGTTCTTAGATCTACCAGGCAGCTGTTATCTTCAGTTAGGGAGCTGCTATCTGGTTACCTTCCCATTGTTCTGTTGTGAGGCTGCTGGGGGGAAGGGAGGGGTGATTTCAATCCAACTTGCAGTACAGCAGTAAAGAGTGACTGCAGTTTATCAGAGCACAAGTCACATGACTTGGGGCAGCTGGGAAACTGACAATACAGTATGTCTAGCCCCATGTCAGATTTCAAAATAAATTCTTTTGAGAAACGGATTTCAGTGCAGAATTCTGCTGGAGCAGCACTATTAACTGATGTGTTTTTTAAAAAAAGTTTTCCCCATGACAGTATCCCTTTAAGCTGGCCATAGACATGCAAATATAGCCTTAATATCAGACGAACAATTGTGCAATCTTTCCGGCCTACCACTAACCATTCAGATCAAATAAAGTAGTAAAAGAACAAACCAGACAATGCTCTGTCACTGACAACAATCAAACGAAAGGTGCGTCCAACAAATAGTAGTGACAGTCACCCATTGATATCGTCAGAAATACATGCAGAGATATTATCGTTAGCCGACAAAAAAATTCTAACCTGTCCAATGGAGTAAATGACCAATCACCATAGCACAAAAAATGTTGGGACACTCTACACACAATCCAAAAATAGTACGAATCAAGGATTTGTACAACTGTACAACTGTACAACTGTATGGCCAGCTTTAGGGTACTGGTTAAGGAATTGAACCACACTGAGATATGTGCTGATTTTAAAATATGATTCACATTATTTATATGTTAATTAACCTTAACTTTGGTTAATCTAAGTTTTAATTCTGTATTCTGTATTAATTCTGGATCTAGTAGACTAATAAAAGGTGTCAAAACTCTGTTGTATGTTGTAATAACTATGAGACTATCCCTTGGGTTCTGTGCTAGAAATATTGACCACAACTGATTTTTAATGCATTTCCTACTTGTTCTCCAGCTCTTGCTAGCACAACAAGTACAGTAGTTGACAACCTTGGAGTTTTATATTTAACTAACTAAACTAACTATATTTATAAGTTGTGCTTATTTTAATGGGTCTACGATCTCACAAAACATTACAAAATAAATGCAAAACCTGGAAAAACTTGAATTGAAAATTTTGCTTAAATTTTGCCCATTGACTTCTACATGAATTTGCCAGCTTTTAGATGACGAATTTTACATTCGATTTTTTTTTGCACTTACCGTATATACTCGAGTATAAGCCGAGTTTTTCAGCACCCAAAATTTGCTGAAAAAGTCTACCTTGGCTTATACTCAAGTCAATGACACGAATGGCTGCACTTCAGCAGAACACACGCTCCTGCGTGCGCACACCATTTACTTCCTACCCGGCCCGCATCTCCCCGGCACCTCCCGCTCACTCGCAGTGCCTTCATCATGTGACATCATCAGAGGCAGCGGGCAGCATGGCGACGGGCCTAGTACCTCCTACTGCAGCCTCCCCACCTCTGCAGTCCTGCGGCACCTGTGGGGACTCGAGCTGGAGATGAGCTGTGGCCAAGTAAGTACGCAGGCTGGTGTTCTGGGCCAGGGATAGGGGGCAGGCTTCTGGAGATCCAGATGCTTCAACACAGAGGCAGGTTTATCCCTCCGCTCGCGTGTGAAGTGATTCTGTGGGCGAGCGAGCTTGTGAGTGTCTCATTGCCTTACCTGGCTGCTTATGGTGCAACACTGGCCCGACCCTTGCTGTATCTTTGTATGTATGTGTATGTAATGTATGTATGTGTATGGTATGTAATGTATGTATGTATATGTAATGTATGTTTTTGTATATAATGTATGTAAGTATATGTAATGTATGCATGTATATATGTATGTAATGTTTGTATGTCTACGATGTTTGTATACCCATACAACAACAAGGGTGGGCAGCACAGAGCTGTGACTGCAGCCTCTTCGGATCAGTAAGTAAGAGGCGAGTTCTTCCCTAGCAGAGCGCATGCAGGAGCGTGTGTTCTGCTGAAGATTACCTAAAATGCATTTCTCACCCCTAGGCTTATACTCGAGTCAATAAGTTTTACAAGTTTTTGTAGGTAAAATTAGGTACCTCGGCTTATACTCGAGTATATAAATCTCTAAAATCCAATTGTGCAGTGCTGCACCTATTAATGCAGGGGAACCATGGAGATAATGTCAGGCGCACACATCACTCGCAAGTCAAATGCCTGAAATTAAGCCAGACTTTGCCACAACTGCGTCTTATTTGTGATGAAATGCACAAGCACAGTGTAATTAAAGCACATTGAATGCCCCTTTGCTCCCACAATGATGCTAGAATTCTGGGGGGAAAAAATCTGCTTTGCTCACTGCGCTTGAAATCATGATTGAACCCTGTTTCTTAACCATATTCACAGACATCTGTAAATTGAGACCTACTATCAAGAATGCTCAGGACCTGGGATTTTCAGGATAACGGATGTTTACATAATTTGGATCTTCATATATTAGATCTACTATAAAATCATATAAACATTAAATAACCCCAACTGGCTGGTTTTGCTTCCAATAAGGATTATTTATATCTTAGTTAGGATCAAGTACAAGCTACTGTTTTATTATTACACAGAAAAAGGAAATCATTCCTCATTAAAAATTTGGATTATTTTGGTAAAATAGAGTCTATGGGTGACGGCCTTTCCGTAATTCGGAGCATTCTGGATAAGAGGGTTCTGGAAAATGGATCCTTTACCTGTACTACAAATGCACTAAAAATAAATTCATATTAATTATTTTCTAGGTATGATTAAAAACAATTGACAGTCATTTTGGTGCTAAACTTTAGTAAACCTTGAAAAACAACTTCAGCGGCATGGATCTCATAATGGGAGAAAACGTATTTGTGCATCAAAAAAATAATTAGAGTGTTAATTGCATTTTTGCAAACCAGCTATGGCAGTTTTGTTTTTCAAGGACACAATGAGCTACATTAGACCTTCGTTCTTGTCTTGTGGATCGACTAGAAACAGGCATAGAGGAGAATGCACTAGGCATGAATAGGCTGTATTCGACCGTTCGATTTGAATTCGGATCATATTCGGATGGAATTCGATTGGAAGTATTTTCAAAAAAAAAAACTTTGATTTTTAAAAGTCCACTAAATTACTCCAAATAGGTTCTAGGAGGTCCCCCATATGCTAAAACAACAATTTGGCAGGTTTTAGATGACAATGAGTCGAAATCGAATTTTTTTCTAATCGAATTTGGACTATTTCCTAGTACAATAAAATTAGAACGAAATTCAAATCTAAAAATTTGATTTTTCAATTTGACCCCTTAAGGGGCAGATTTATCAAGGGTCGAATTTTGAAATTAAAAATACTTCGAAATTCGACCATCGAATTAAAATACTTCGAATATCGAATTCAAACTTTTTTTCATCGAATTTGGCTATTCTGCAGTCGAAGTAAAATCGAACGATCGAACGATTAAATCCTTCGAATCGAACGATTCCAATGATTTTATCGTACGATTGAACGATTTCTACTTTGACTTCAAAAACTTGGAAAAATGCTGTAGAAGGTCCCCATAGGCTAACATAGCACTTCGGCAGGTTTAATTTGGCGAAGTATTGAATTCGTTTTTTTAAAGAGACAGTACTTCAATTATCGAATGGTCGAATATTCAAACTATTTTTACTTTGAATCGAATTCGAAGTAAATTCTAAGTCGAAGTATCCTATTTGATGGTCGAAGTAGTCAAAAAATTACTTTGAATTTCGAATTTTTTTACTTCGAAAATTCCCGCGAATTCACTTTGACCCTTGATAAATCTGCCCCACTATTAGGGGCACATTTACTATTGGTTGAATATCGAGGGTTAATTAAAATATCGAAGTAGAAGGATTTACCGCAAATTCCTGTGATCGAACGATCAAAGGAAAAATCGTTCGATCGAAAAAGAAAACCTATGCGGACCTTCCCCATAGGCTAACATTGGTGCTCGGTAGGTTTTAGGTGGCGAAGTAGGTGGTCGAAGTTTTTTTTAAAGAGACAGTACTTAGACTATCGAATAGTCGAATGATTTTTAGTTTGAATCGTTCGATTCGAAGTCAAAATCAAAGGTCGAAGTAGCCAATTCGATGGTAGAAGTAGCCAAAAAAATACTTCGAAATTCGAAGTATTTTTTATTCTAATCCTTCACTCGAGCTTAGTAAATGTGCCCCATATTGTGCAGAAATGAATGTTAGCGATAGTTCGTTATGAAATGCTCGCAATGACGGATTTACGCTAGCGAAACTTCACCAGTGTTTGGCTGCCGAGACACAACTTTGCATTTTAGTGAATCAGGGTAGTGGTAGCGAATTAGTGCCTAACAAAGTGGCGCAAAGTGTGGCGAAGCCTTTGCAGTTGAAAATTCGTCCTTTAGTGAATTTGTCCCTTACACGTGTCCAACGAGCCCTTTTCTATAATTTTATGAGAAGGTCTGGTAGGTAGATTATATTTTGCTCATATTGCTGCTGTATAACTATATCCTTAAAAATAATCACCTGCAAGATGTAGGTTGTATTAAATAACAATATGTCCCTGTTTCAATAATAACACCCTTTTCTCTAATAGCCAGACATTCATTTTTTCACTGGTGTTATAATAAAGCAGCACTTTCTATGTTTTACAGTGTCCGATAGGGCATCTCCATCCTATTCTCTAAACAAGGTATTGGCTGCCCACCTCTAAACCAATCACTTGTAAATAAATGAAGGGTGGCACTGCCTAATACTATCCACCTGCTTTCTTTCTAGTTGAGTTCCAGAGCCTACCTGACCCCCACCACCACCACCTTTGATTAAATGTCAAAAAGCCTGCCTTGTGCCTGCACATTTCACTGAAAGCAGATAACAGAAAGGTTCCTCCTGCGACTCCATAAAACTGAAATAAATTCCACTGGCATCTTGTAAATTTTTATTTTCTACAATGACTGCAGGCCCCATCTGCGACCCAGCTGTTATTAGAAGGAAAAGCATTGGCCCTTCTGCATTACAAAACAGCATAGAACAGTAATTGCCAGTGGAAGAGATTAAGTGTAGACACTAAAAATGTTTACTTGCAATGAATATGCATAACGATGGGTAGGAATCAGCACTGGAAGATTAAAAAGAGAGAAAGGGTTTGTTTACAAGGCTTGGAAAAAAAATAGGGAGGAATGTCAGTTGGCCAGAAGCCCAAAATAGGAACGAAAAACCTTTGGGCAAGGCATTAGGGAGAAAAACAGATGGTTTGTGAACCTTTTATTAGACAGAAAAATCATTAATCAAGCCCGGCATGGAAATGGCAGGATTTCTTTTTTTTTTTTTTTTTTTTTGCTAGTTCATATTTTAGTTTTTTTCCCTTAAAGTGACAGCATTCCCCGTCTGACAGTTAGTGGCGTGGATCATTATTCAGTCTGAGAAGCAATACATTTAAAGTACCTTTTCACCCAAGTCTAATTCCAAAGCAGTATCAGCTAATCCAGGAACAAAATTCCCCGCAATTGTTTTTCTCTCTCCCTTCCAGCAGCTGCTTTCGCTTTCACTAGGAAAAAAAATAAATGATTTGCTTTGTAGGGTCGGCGGATTGACATCGTTCAGATAAGGTTTTTCCTTGGATTTGCTTCTGATATTTATCTGGTAAACAATTGATCACCAAATGTAGATGTGGAGGTTAAAAAATAAATAAATAAAGATGATTATTATTAATCATATAATAAATTATTATTATTAACATTTATTTATATAGCTCCAGCATATTTCGCTGCGCTGTAAAGTAAATGTGTTTATACAACTAAATCACATTAATTACATATATAGAACATATGGAGTTACATACATCACAACCAATACCGGTACAAAAGGTGAGGAAGACCCTGTGCAAAGGAGCTTACAATCAAAAGGGAAGGGAATACGACACAAGGTGTGGGAGTGGGCAAGATCAGAATTGAGTGGGTGAGAGATGTAGTATTTTATGTGGTATTGTATTTGGTAGTTAAGCAGAGTGAGGGTAGGCTTCTCTAAAGAAGTGCGTTTTAAGAGATCTTTTGAAAGCAGAAAGGTTGGGAGAAAGTCGGACAGACCATCGGAGAAAATTCCAGAGGAGGGGTGCAGTCCTTGCAAAGTCTTGAATGCGAGCATGTGAGGAGGTAATGAGAGAAGAGTTGAGTAGCAGGTCAGTAGAGGAGAGTAGTAAGCGAGTGGGTGAGTATATAGAGATGAGATTAGATATGTAGGGTGGGGCAGAGTTATGAAGTGCTTTGAATGTCAGGGTCATTAATTTGAATTTTATTCTGAAAGGTAGCGGAAGCCAGTGTAGGGATTGATAGAGTGGCGAGGCAGAGGAGGAGTGGTTGCTGAGGTGTATAAGCCTCACGGCAGTGTTCATTATGGACTGGAGAGGTGACAGTCTCTAGAGGTTAAGGCCAATTAAAAGAGAGTTACAGTAGTCTAGACGTGATGTGACGAGAGAGTGAATAAGAATTTTTGGCAGCATCTTGGGTGATAAATGATCGTATTTTGGATATGTTCCTTAGGTGGAAGTGACATGATTTAATAAGTGACTGGATATGAGGAGTGTAGGACAGTGCAGAATCTAGGATAACCCCAAGGTTAAAGTATATGTCCCATGACTCAATATTAGTTAAAATTCAAAAGTGTATTCAAGGTACATACTGACCCCATATGGCCCACGTGTATCATACCATCCGGTACACAAAGACACCTATGACCTAGTCCCGGATGGTATGAAATGCATAAGGTGGGCCAAATGGGGTCAGTACTGTATGTACCTACATAGTGGTGTTTATTATTATTATCAGATTAGATATTATCAGATTACAGCCCCCTCCTCTCTGGATGCCAAATTTGGAAGAAATTGGCAAAGTTGGAAATTTTTATTTTTTTTCCATAAAGAGCGGTTGAGGCATAGGGAATAAAAGTTTTCTAACAAGGTAATGTGGTTTTACAGATTCTTCCTTGGCATCTTTGTCTACAGTTTATTTAGCAGCAAATTTAGGGAAATGTTACTATTACCTGTTCCATATTCCACCCAGTTCCATTTCCATTTTTAGATTATAAAAGTGACATAACTCCATTCTATCTATTGTAGCTGGGGTGTAACTACAGTACAAGAGTCAAGAGTGCTTCTTCATTATAGGTGTATATACAGTATGGGGTATATAGATGGAGCACCTGACAATTAGAAATCAATTCTCCGTTATAGACGATGTGGCACCAATGTCCACTTTTGAGCTATTTTAATTATTTTTATTTATTGGTTGAAGGCCATAAACTCATTTAATCAGATACCTTATTGTGCCACAACCTGATTGTCGTATATGGGTCCTGAAGAGCAGATAACAGCTGGAGCCTGAATATTTAAAGGGGAGATAAGGGTTACATTATTTGCTCTGTCCTCACTGTGAAGAACCCCCTACGTTGCTTCAAATGAAAGTTCTTTCCTTCTAGTCTGAAGGGGAGGCCTCTGGTACGGTGATCCACTTTATGGGTAAAAAGGTCCCCTGCTATTTGTCTATAATGTCCTCTAATGTCTAATGATGTAAAGTCTAATCATGTCCCCTCACAAGCGCCTTTTTTCCAGAGAAAACAACCTCAACCTTGACAGTCTCCCCTCATAATTTAACTCTTCCCTCCCTCTAACCAGTTTAGTTGCACTTAGTCTCTGCACTCTCTCCAGCTCATTTATATCCCTCTTAAGGACTGGAGTCCAAAACTGCCCCCATACTCCAGATGAGGCCTCACCAGGGACCTATAAAGAGACATAATTATGTTTTCATTCTTTGAGTTAATGCCCTTTTTATACTTTATTTGCTTTAGTAGCCACAGAATGACACTGCCCAGAATTTGACAACTTGTTATGTACAAAAACCCTAGATCCTTCTCATTTAAGGAAACTCCCAACACACTGCCATTTAGTGTATAACTTTCATTTATATTATTTTTGCCAAAGTGCATAACCTGCATTTATCAACATTGAACCTCATTTTCCAGTTTGCTGCCCAGTTTTCCAGTTTAGACAAATCACTCTGCAAAGTGGCAGCATCCTGCATGGAACCTATAGTTCTGCACAATTTAGTCTCATCTGCAAAAATAGAAACAGTACTTTCAATGGCCACCTCCAGGTCATTAATAGAGATGTCGCGAACTGTTCGCTGGCGAACTTGTTCGCGCGAACATCGGGTGTTCGCGCTCGCCGGAAGTTCGCGAACGTCGCGCGACGTTCGCCATTTTGGGTTCGCCATTGTTGGCGCTTTTTTTTGCCCTCTCACCCCAGACCAGCAGGTACATGGCAGCCAATCAGGAAGCTCTCCCCTGGACCACTCCCCTTCCCTATAAAAACCGAAGCCCTGCAGCGTTTTTTCACTCTGCCTGTGTGTGCTGAAGAGATAGTGTAGGGAGAGAGCTGCTGCCTGTTAGTGATTTCAGGGACAGTTGAAAGTTTGCTGGCTAGTAATCGTTTTGATACTGCTCTGTTATTGGAGGGACAGAAGTCTGCAGGGGTTTGAGGGACATTTTAGCTTAGGTAGCTTTGCTGGCTAGTAATCTACCTTCTACTGCAGTGCTCTGTATGTAGCTGCAGTGGGCAGCTGTCCTGCTTCTGATCTCATCTGCTGACTGCTGCAATAACAGTAGTCCTTGTAAGGACTGCTTTTATTTATTTTTTTGTTGTTTTACTACTACTACTACTACTACTACTATAAGAGCCCAGTGCTATTAGTCTAGCAGTGTTGGGGAGTGGGACTGGTGTGCTAATCTGCTGCTCCTAGTAGTTCAGCAGCACCAACTTTAATTTTTTTTTTTTAATATTCATTTTTTTTTATTTTACTTTTTTTTATTTTACTACCGCTGTAGTAGTGTATAAGTTGACCTTTTAGGCATTATTTGCCCTGTAGGCATTATTTGCACACTGTTTTCTTCAACCCGCCATCGAGCTGTGTGACCTTGTTCCCATTCTGTCTAAATATCCATAATATTACCGTCTCCAGAAAAAACACCGGAGTCACTTTTTTCAAGCAGCCATAATATATTTTACGTAATCCGTATCCACCGCTGTAGTAGTGTATACGTTGGCCTTGTAGGCATTATTTGCACACTGTTTTCTTCAACCCGCCATCGAGCTGTGTGACCTTGTTCCCATTCTGTCTAAATATCCATAATATTACCGTCTCCAGAAAAAACACCGGAGTCACTTTTTTCAAGCAGCATTCATATATTTTACGTAATCCGTATCCACCGCTGTAGTAGTGTATACGTTGGCCTTGTAGGCATTATTTGCACACTGTTTTCTTCAACCCGCCATCGAGCTGTGTGACCTTGTTCCCATTCTGTCTAAATATCCATAATATTACCGTCTCCAGAAAAAACACCGGAGTCACTTTTTTCAAGCAGCATTCATATATTTTACGTAATCCGTATCCACCGCTGTAGTAGTGTATACGTTGGCCTTGTAGGCATTATTTGCACACTGTTTTCTTCAACCCGCCATCGAGCTGTGTGACCTTGTTCCCATTCTGTCTAAATATCCATAATATTACCGTCTCCAGAAAAAACACCGGAGTCACTTTTTTCAAGCAGCATTCATATATTTTACGTAATCCGTATCCACCGCTGTAGTAGTGTATACGTTGGCCTTGTAGGCATTATTTGCACACTGTTTTCTTCAACCCGCCATCGAGCTGTGTGACCTTGTTCACATTCTGTCTAAATATCCATAATATTACCGTCTCCAGAAAAAACACCGGAGTCACTTTTTTCAAGCAGCATTCATATATTTTACGTAATCCGTATCCACCGCTGTAGTAGTGTATACGTTGACCTTGTAGGCATTGTTTGCCCAGTTTTTTTGGCCACAGCCACTGAAGCACAGAGGCCAGAAAAATATGCCATATAAATGCTGAAAATAGTCATTTTTTGCCATACGTTGACTCAACGTATATGGCAAAAAATGACTATTTTCAGCATTTATGTGGCATATTTTTTCTGGCAACTGTGCTTCAGTGGCTGCAACCAAAAAAACTGGGCAAACAATGTCTACAAGGTCAACGTATGGCGAAAAATTACTATTTTCAGCATTTATATGGCATATTTTTTCTGGCAACTGTGCTTCAGTGGCTGCGTCCAAAAAAACTGGGCAAACAATGTCTACAAGGTCAACGTATGGCGAAAAATGACTATTTTCAGCATTTATATGGCATATTTTTTCTGGCAACTGTGCTTCAGTGGCTGCGTCCAAAAAAACTGGGCAAACAATGCCTACAAGGTCAACGTATGGCAGTTGTTTAAAGAGAACAGTAGATTACTAGCCAGCAAAGCTACCTAAGCTAAAATGTCCCTCAAATCCCTGCAGACTTCTGTCCCTCCAATACAGAGCAGTATCAAGCAGATTACTAGCCAGCAAACTTACTATCATCTGTCCCTGAAATCACTAACAGCTCTCCCCCCTACACTATCTCTTCCAAGCACACACAGGCAGATTTTTCAGATACATTTTTGCCCTTGATCCCCCTCTGGCATGCCACTGTCCAGGTCGTTGCACCCTTTAAACAACTTTAAAATCATTTTTCTGGCCAGAAATGTCTTTTCTAGATGTTAAAGTTCGCCTTCCCATTGAAGTCTATGGGGTTCGCGAACCGTTCGCGAACCGCTCGCATTTTTGCGCAAGTTCGCGAATATGTTCGCGAACTTTTTTTCCGACGTTCGCTACATCCCTAGTCATTAATAAACATGTTTAAAATCAAGGGACCTAGTACAGAGCCCTGCGGTACTATCTAGTCTATCTTTTAGCCAGTTCTCTATCCAGGTACAAATACTATGTTCCAGGCCAACATTCCTTAATTTAACCAGTAACCTTTATGGGCCTATATATCATCCTAGAGGCTATTGAGGCAGTCAATGTCTGTTCATGTATGTATGTGACTGTAATATCTACTCTCATAGGGATTCCCACTGACTACACAATCCATAGAGACAATGATTATTATCAAGACTATGAGAAGGGACCCAGCCAGATAATTGTATAAAAATAATTGCAGGAGCCATAAGACATTCAAAGATGCAACCCCTTAAGGAAAATAGTTCATTATCGATATTTTCTGCATACCTTATAGATTTCACAGGGGATTTATTATACTCTTGGTGCCAATGTATATAAATTCACACAGGTTAAAGATCAAAGAAAGTTGCCCACAGATCTATATGTATTCTCCTTGCAGGCATTAATTCTTATTCTACTAAAATACCAGGGGGCTTGGCTAGAGGGACAGGCTTAAAACACCAACTGTGATTGGTGTACGAGACCTTAACACCCACACGCTGATAAATTGCTTTGCTTTCTGCTGCTCAATAAACCCCACACTGGATCGAGTAAACTCCTGGGCTACATGGGGCAATCACTTAAGAATCAGGAGCAGAGTTACAGTTGGCTTTCCTGTTTTTAAAAATTCCTTGGCATTTCAACGTCTTTGTTTTTTCTACACAGTGGGGTTGCTAGATGCTTTGGTTGCCATGACAATACTTTTTTTGGTGCCAAATACTGGGACAAGACTATCTAATTCACTGTTGTATGAACAATGAACACATCAAGGATAACATTTATTTTCACTTAGTAAGGAACTCGTTTCTTGCAGACACTTCCCAGTAGGTTTCTTTTTTTTGTCTTTTTCTATAGATGGATAAATGGATGGATGCTGATAGAAAGAAAGATGGCCAGACCTATTGGAATAGGGGTTTCTCAAGGAGCTTTTACTTTGTTTAGCAAAAAACAAATATAAATGTTTTAATAAGATAACTAGTAAGCTGTTTTGTATATTGCAGGTCAAGTGTGACTCCCATAATGTGGCATTCACCTTCAACCTACAAAAGGCAAAGCAAGCTCAATATCCTATTCAACTGTTTTGATCAAAATCATTATCTAAAATTGTTCCAGCTTTCCAGGGAATTGATCCCTCAAACCTGCAAAAGATTGACACCCCCAAGATGGTGCAGTACTAGTATAGAGCAGTTCCAGTAAGGAGAACAAAGAATTGTGCCTTACTATAATTACTGCATTAGGAAGAGCTTGTCATGGTCTAGTGACTTTAGTAAGGTTGGAGTCGGGACCAAGGAAGAAGCTTTATACAGAAAGTCTAATTCCTGGTATCCAACGGGTAAGAAAGTTCTTAGTCATAGCCAGGCAAAAGATTAGGATAGGCAGTGAATAGAGAAGTCAGAATAAAGGAAGGATTATTCGGAAACCGAATAATCAAATCAAAATAGCAATTTAGGAGCACCCAGGAACTTTTCCAATAAAGACCTATATTCGGGCATTGATCTGACAAACCTCAGCATCTTATAATTTGAATTTGGCACCAAACCGCAGAGTGATGACATCATGAGACGGTTCAATGACATCACTATTTTGGAATTGCAGTGCACCTGTCCACCATGGGAGCTGCCATTTTGAATGTGGTGCTGGTGGAAAGAGCATCAACACCAGGCACTCCTTACAGAGCTATATTTATAGTTGATAATTTATAGTTGATAGGTTGCAGGCAGCTTGTTGGCATCAGTTTGGACACCCCTAGCTAGTGTATTATCTAGAGGGGAAAACCAATGCCATCAGGCACAAGGCCAGGGCCGGAACTAGGGGTAGGCAGAAGAGGCAGGTGCCTAGGGCGCCGGGCATGTACCTCATTTGCAGCCTACCCCTAGTCCAGGCAAATGTTTCCTGTACGTCCTTGGTTGCGCATATGCACCAGCAGTAGCGTCTGTGCAACCACGTTGGAGTGCGCGTCCACGGTGACGAGCATGGCCATGCGCGCATCCTCTGTTGCGCACAGCTGCAGCTTTGGGCGAAGTGGCCGGCTGGGTTACATGGGGCGCCCACTCGGACTGGCCCAGCACTGCAAAAGGCCTTCTACATGAGTTATAAGAGGCACAAATTATGCCCCTAACTCCACCAGTACTGGCACCAATACAATGTGTAACTGAGCCCAATCCATTTAAGTGCTTACTCCATGAAAGTCTCTGCTAAACCTTTTTGAAGCTGAATGTCCACATTTCTACATTCAAAAAAACTTGACTTGACTTGCCCTACTCCCTACTCTATTGCCGCAACATGGTTGTCAAAGACTAGGCTCATGTTCTGCTATTTATATTTGTTGGTTAGAAATCACCTCGATAATCAATAAAACATGATATAAATTAGCTATCTATGACATTTTCTGTTTGCAAGAAAACTACAAGAAAAAAAAATATTGTATAATCTCTGGCCCTATTCACACATCCCTGTCCGTAAAAAAGAGTGTTTTTAGCAAACAATGACTCAGAGACGAAAAGAGAAACATGTTGAAATAAGTGATAGATAAACAGACTCACACACCTGTTCAGCTGCTCGGTACTGGGTATTACATGATAATAAATCTTGTACTTTTTTGTTGCATATACTGTGTCTGGAGCTTAGTGTTGGAAATGTAACATCTTGTAGGGGACCCAAAGGGAAAGTCTCTGGTCAGAAACCTATGGCCTGTGGGAGGTAAGTATCCCCCTAAGACAAAGGTATAGAAAAAAAATATATAAAGAATAGAATAAATAGAAATAAAGTGAAATAATATGTCATAACATACAATAAAATAATATGAAATAAAATATTAACATTTTTGAATAAAGTTTCTATTGTCACCATGTCATTCTTACTGGGCTGAACTTGATGGGTTTTGATCACTATAGAGCAGTGATCCCCAACCAGTAGCTCGTGAGCAACATGTTGCTCTCCAACCCCTTGGATGTTGCTCCCAGTGGCCTCAAAGCAGATGCTTATTTTTGAATTCCAGGCTTGGAGGCAAGTTTTGGTTGTATAAAAACCAGGTGCACTGCCAAACAGAGCCTCAATGTAGGTTGACAATCCACATAGGGGCTACTAAATGGCCAATCACAGCACTTATTTGGCACCCAGGAACATTTTTCATGCTGTGTGTTGCTCCCCAATTCCTTTTACTTCTGAATGTTGCTCATGGATTCTAAAGGTTGGGGATCCCTGCTATAGAGGAAATAGGGACCAGGAACTAAAAAATTGTATCCCCCTCAATTGCAGCTTTGCCTGTGATAGGATGTGGCAACAGTTTAAGATAGTGAGGGCTAGTGAGCAAGAGCAGTCCTGTGCTCCACCAAAGGGAAATAGTGTGTGGTTAGTATCCCCCAGGAAATACCCACCTTAGTTTATTGACCACAACTGGAAAGGGATTCAGGGTAATAGAGAGGCTTTCACATGAGGGGATCAAATTAACTGTTATCTTCATCCTGTTAGTAAAACTACAACTGGTATCCTATCCATCTCCACCCCAGAGAGTTGTGTGTGAGTAATTTATACTGCTTGATACTGGCTGAATCAATTGCCTAAACTATCACATGTATGAAAGGAGTACTTGTTATGAACAAGAAACATTCAGTTCATGATTAAGAACCACTGGAACACATTTATTTAGCTCTCTACACTGCACCAAAAGTGACAGTTAAATACGTTCCTCCAAACACCTCCAACAAGGGCTCAGGAAAGAGAAGGTTGAAGTGTAACATAGGTCTACAGTTCAGCACCTATGATTTTCAAGGTAATCATTTATCCCCCAGTCCTTCAGCATGTTACAATCTCCTGTGATTCTTGGCTTTTGGTATGCAGGTAAAAGAGTTATGTATAACTACAACATAAGTGCTAGAGATCTGAACAGAAAGCTGAAAAGATGCAAAGAAAATACAGTATCAATGCACATTCCCTGTTTTCTCATTCATTAGGTTCATTGCAAGTGCATACATGCTGCTACCCTAGTTACCTAGTTAGAGCAGACATACTTGTTCCTCACACACAAAATACAGCTATTCAACTGTTATTGCTACAGTTTGTTCTTCAGAAAAAAAACTTGAATTTTAAGAGATTTATCATATCCAAAACTGATAAAAATCAGAATCTGTAAGTACTACATTTAAAACTAGTGATGGGCGAATTTATTCGCCAGGCGCGAATTTGCGGCGAATAAATTCACAAAACGGGCGCGAAAATTCGTTGACGAAAATTCATCAGCATCCAAAAAAAATGGACTCTGGCACATTTTCGGCACACCAAAAAAAACGGACGCCAACGTCCAAAAAACGGACGTCGGCATCAAAAACGGACGCCGGCGTCAAAATCATTTAGCGAATTTCGATCATTTTTCACTATTTGATACCTGTCGAGGTCGTGTAGAAGTTAATGGCAGATGTCCCTGAAGTTGTTTCTTCACATCATGATCTGCGCTTGATAATCCGATAAAATAAGGGTTTTCATCTGATAATCCGATTAATTCCAGGTTTTCGTCTGATAAAGTCGAGTTTTCACAGCGTCAATCGAATGCTTTGAATCAACGCTAGATTTTGTTGCAATGTTTTTTTCACTCCTTTTTCGAGAAGAATTATTGATAAATTAGTTATATTCATGGTTGGGAGCTTGGTCGACTTTGTTATACTGAAATAAACTCGTGTTTTAGTAAATAACCCCCTTAACTAACTAAATTTTAAATAGAACAATTTGATAATAATATAAGACCAATCTTAATTGGATGAATCTAGGGAAGAGTGTGAATGGAAGCTTACTGAAGGTTGCTTATTAATGGATACCAGTAGAACAGAACAAGAAATTTAAGGGGGAATGTAATAAAAGTCGCAAAGAGAAAAACAATCTGCACCAATAAGAATATAACTTCACATCTCGCAATGTTATATTCTTCCTTAAACTGTTATTACATTGTGAATTAATTGCGCACTTTTAAGAAGTGCTTGAAGGTGTCGTAATCTTTTGTAGCAAACATAACGACTTTTTTAATAAGAAGTTTTATTACATTTAATGCGCCTTGGCGCAAACCTTCTTCCACTGTCAGAAGTGGTCGCTAAACAATGTCTGGGTTTGCAAAAGCTATATTAATAATTATATTCGTGCAAAGCAAAATTTGTTCACACAAATGCATAACGTTTTCTGTTACCGACTTTTATTACATTTTCCCATTACAATCTTAACAACCCACACTTAGCTCAGCAGTATGGTAGCCATGTCCCAGAAGTGACTGCTCTGCCCCTCAGTGAGTAGAGACATATACATATATAATGAGTACATCACAGGAATGTTCACATAATTCAAATGACATCTACAACCAGAAGGCATTCCTTGAGTCTAGGATCCTGCCTGTCACAAGATAGCTCTGGTAAGAAAACAAAGTTCGCTCTATTATAAGTCTTCTCAACAGGACAGCCACATCTTAAAACAAGCCCTACATTTACTAATTTATTGATTAATCATTCTAGTTTTTAAACCAACTACTTTTGAAGTACCTTCTAGATTCCAACAGTGTAAGACCCCTGGGGCCCATCAGGGCTGCTGCTCCAGAGGCCCCTACACAAACCCTGTCTCAGCTGTGAAGCCCCTTCCAGCCTTCCACAACCCCCCACGCGTACCTTTCTCCTTCTCGTGGCCACAACCAGTGAGGGAGGTGGGGGCACTTACTTAAGACTAGGGATGCACCGAATCCACTATTTTGGATTCGGCCAAACCCCGAATCCTTTGTGAAAGATTCAGCCGAATACCGAACAAAATTCTAACCCTAATTTGCATATGCAAATTAGGGGTGGGAAGGGTAAAAACATTTTTTTGTGACCAAAAGTCATGCGATTTCCCTCCCCACCCCTAATTTGCATATGCAAATTAGGATTCGGATTCGGTTCAGCCGGCAGAAGGATTTGGGTGAATCCGAATCCTGCTGAAAAAGGCCGAATCCTGGACGAATCCCGAACCGAATCCTGGATTTGGTGCATCCCTACTTAAGGCACAATTTACTTAGAACACAATTTACAAATAACTCATAATAATAATACATACATTACCATTGCCTCAGGAACAAGGGCAAGACTGCACCTCATATGGCTTGTGCACTGAGAATTTGTACCAGAGGCAATAGCCTGTATAGACTAAAGTATTGGATGAAAAACAGGCAAAAACTAAGAGAGCCGTATACTTGTGGCAAGTGGCAAGTGTTAAGTACGGGACTGTCTTGCCCCTGATATTTCTGGACAGAATGTTTAATGACACAAGGAACAGAAGGCCGCCATTGGCCAGGATGTGAGCGGACTCAGCAGAATCACATAAACGTATGATGATAACAATAAGGGGTCTATTTATCATGTTGTGTAAAAGGCGGAGTGAAACATCACCCATGATGATGCTTATATCAACCAATCAGACATTTGTTTTTGTTTTCTAACTGGTGAAATCTAATTGCTGATTGGTTGATATGAGCAACATCACCAGTAATGTTTCACTCCACTTTTTACACAGCATAATAAAGAGAGCAATACCTGAAGTAGTAACTACATTTACTCATTAGATATTGTTCTGTAGAGACGTCCAAGGCCATTCCGAGTTTCTTAGTGAGGTCCAATATTGAGGTCTTCAAAAAGTTTTGTTAAAAGATATACCTCAATTATTTTCTACAGGTAAGACCAAAGAAACTCTTTTGAGATTCTTGACAATTTTCGAAATTCATAGATAGAAAGATTAACAACCAGCAAGGCAAGGTGTGTCTGGGTCACAATGATCTTTTGAAAGATGGTAAAACACAAGTGCAAATTCAGTGTTGGGGGGGGGATTAAATTAATCCAAGGACAAATTGTTGTAGGAGTCATGGCTGATTTTATTTCCCCATACAATTTACACACTGTACAACCAAATGTTCACTTATACAAGATGGTTGGATACTCTTTTTAGCAAGGCATATTACACACTCAATGTAAATTGGACACATTTGCACTGAAATTTTTACAAGTCGAACTGGCCTCATTTCTGGTGTTCAGCATGAGGTTTACACGTGTGCACAATAGTGCACTGCACTTATTGACAAATAGAGTTGAGGGAATACTGGAGCTATTGCCACCTCAAGACCAGGAGGAAGCTCCATGGTTACACTGTGCCAATAGGCTCAACTGCAATTCAGAACAGGAGGCAGGAGGGACAGAGTGGTACTGAGCACAACTACCGTATATACTCGAGTATAAGCCGAGTTTTTCAGCCCCCAAAATATGCTGAAAAACTCTACCTCGGCTTATACTCGGGTCTAAGAATAGTCGCCGGCGCCTAAGAATAGTCTCCAAGAATATTTGCCGGCGTCCAAGAATGGTCGCGGCATCCATAAACGAGACGCCGGCACCTCCAATGGGAGCAGAAACCCTCAATTTTTTGATTGAAAATTACCAGAAGCTTCTACATTTCTCACCCTAGCCTATACTCGAGTCAATAAGCTTTCCCAGTTTTTGGAGGTAAAATTAGGTACCTTGGCTTATACTCGGGACGGCTTATACTCGAGTATATACGGTATGCAGAAGTGCAATGAGCACATTTTGACACAATTAATGAATAGGGTTTTATGTGCAACTGACTGCAGAGAAATTTGCACAAACGCAACTGTACTTGTGGTCGCAAAAGACCCCTTGTAGCTCCAGGGTTCCCTGCATCAGTAGACATCACACACTTGCGACTAAAGAATCAGGCACATATTTCACTCTCACCCTGAACACCAAAAATGATGGCAGTCAGACATGAAAGCTTTTAGAGCAGTTGCATCCAATTTACATTGAAGTGAGATTGCAGGTGCGTTCATTTTGATGCCACAATTACAGTTTGCAATCACCCCCTAATGAGCACAAAAACGCTGGAATTCTGGGCAAAGACTTGGTAATTGCGATCAAAATTATGGAATCATCAACTTAATACTGGTTGACCTAACATCAGCCATTGTCGTGACCAAAGATTTGTCAGGAAACAAATGAAACTATATTGTATTCATGAACTTTATTTGTATGGATGGGATACTGACCGCACAATCAGAGTGAGCGCAGCGGAGCTCACGGGCGCCATCTTCTCCTCTTTGGTAATCTTTGTAAAGTGAGCAGCGTAATGGCAAATGAGCATTTGGAGCAATCTTTCCATTCGTGAAAACTGTGCATGTGAGATGGAAATTACCGAAGTGGGGGAAGAAGACACGAAGATTACCTAAAAGAAGAAGATGGTGCCCGTGAGCTCTGCTGCACTCACTTTGCATGTGCGGTCACTAGTTCAAGAGTGGACAGAATTCTGGGGTAAGACTGTGCAGAGGGGAGGCAGGGAGGGGGCCAAAGGAGGGGGGCGAGTGGGGACTTAACATTGCGGGGGGTTTGGTTCTCCTTTAAAGAAAAAAAAAGTAATTCAAGTAATTTTTTCAAGAGTGCTGGTCTCTCGATGGACTCTATAAAGTATATATAGTAGGGATGCCTCGAATCTAGGATTTGATTCGGGATTCAGCCAGGATTCAGGCTTTTTCAGCAGGATTCAGATTTGGCCTTGCCAAACCGAATCCGAATCCTAATTTGCATTTGCAAATTAGGGACAGAGAGGGAAATCATATAGTAGGGATGCCTCGAATCTAGGATTTGATTCGGGATTCAGCCAGGATTCAGGCTTTTTCAGCAGGATTCAGATTTGGCCTTGCCAAACCGAATCCGAATCCGAATCCTAATTTGCATTTGCAAATTAGGGACAGAGAGGGAAATCACATGAGTTTTTGTCACAAAACAAGACAAGAAGGTTAAACATGTTTTCCCCTTTCCACCCCTAATTTGCATATACAAATTAGGATTCGAATTCGGTATTTCGGCCGAATCTTAGTCGAAGGATTCAATGGTTTGGCCGAATCCAAAATAGTGGATTCAGTGCATCCCTAATATATATATATATATAATACACAAAAGCCATGAATATCCTATAAATTATATCCTTATAAACGGTGAGTTCTGATGTCATTTCTGTCACATGACTCACTGAAATGTGTGTACAGGTATGGGATCCGTTATCCGGAAACCCATTATCCAGAAAGTTCAGAATTACCGGATGGTCTCCCATAGACTCCATTATAATGAAATAATTTTAAATTTAAAAAGTGATTTCCTTTTTGTCTGTAATAATAAAACAGTAGCTTGTACTTGATCCCAACTAAGATATAATTAATCCTTATTGGAGGCAAAACCAGCCTATTGGGTTTATTTAATGTTTAAATGATTTTTATTAGATTTAAGACACAGAGATCTAAATTACGGAAAGATCCCTTATCTGGAAAGCCCCAGGTTTGGAGCATTCTGGATAATAGGTCCCTTACCTGTATTATAATAAATAAAGTACCTCCAGTTGCAAAAATTTGAGGATATTAGAAGTTACCTCGGAGTTCCATGTCCTGTATAAAAACATTTGGCCTTCGACTGCGTGTTTATATATGGTCATGAAACTCCTCAGTAACTTATAATATCCTTATAATTTACAAGAGGGGGTACTATATATATATATAATACACAAAAGCCATGAATATCCTGTAAATTATATCCTTATAAACGGTGAGTAGTGATGTCATCAATTATAAACGGTGAGTAGTGATGTCATTTCTGTCACATGACTCACTAAAACTTGTGTATTATAATAAATAAAGTACCCCCAGTTGTAAAATATGAGGATATTAGAAGTTACCTCGGAGTTCCATGACCTGTATAAAAACACTCGGCCGTCGGCCTCGTGTTTTTATATGGTCATGAAACTCCTCGGTAACTAATAATATCCTTATATTTTACAAGAGGGGGTACTTTATTCACTATATATATATATATATATATATATATATATATATATATATATAGTGATGGGCGAATCTGTCGCGTTTCGCTTCGCCGAATAATTCGCGAATTTCCAGCGAAATTCGCGAAACGGCGAAAAATTCGCGAAACGAGTCGCGCGGGCCGATTTTGTCGCGCGTCAAAATATTTTGTCGCGGACGCAAGTATGAGTTTTAACGCGCGACGTTATTTTTGACGCGCAGTGCAATTTGATGAAGCCCATCTTCTATGGGTGTTTTGTTTGTATAATCTTTTTTCATCTTTGGGCCTACAAATTAGATATATGAAGTACAGATGGTACAGCTTTGTAGTCTGTGATGATAAATGAACATGGTATCTTTTGCTTTGTGTCTGAATGTGCTGAATTGGATTGGACTCCATGGGAAGACCAATACACATGCGTGTTTCACTTAGTATACTGCTACACACATGCCCTGCATTGTTAGAGGACTCCTATCTTGAAAAAATGGCTCCCATTTTGCAAGTTTCTTAAACTTTTAACGTTTGTGGATTTTTTCACATTACCTCTGGTCAACTGGTAATGGTATCTACTACTACTCTATATCTCTGTTTAACCAAAAAGTACCATCTGTACTTCATATATCTAATAGTAGATTACTAACACAAGTACAACTAATAAATCTGAACAGATAGTATCTGGATG
Source organism: Xenopus laevis (assembly GCF_017654675.1). NCBI lineage: Eukaryota > Metazoa > Chordata > Amphibia > Anura > Pipidae > Xenopus > Xenopus laevis. The sequence goes on from NC_054371.1 coordinate 220,513,643, forward strand.
CTTTGTATCTCAGATAAAAATGAATAAACCATATGTTTATGTGAATGAACCTTATATTTACATCATGTAATTGTAATGATTCTGAAATACTATGTAATGTAATTTTAATGACTCCGATTAAGAATAGTCATCGTTGTGTTATTAGAATCCAAACAATTCCAAGTACCATGTGAGTATTAGTTTAGTCAAATGAAAAATGAACTCAAAATATAGAGATATAAAAAATTTTTTTAATTTACAACATATAGCACAACGGTGCTGTAACAAACAATAAATAAATTAAAGTGGAGGAGGAGGAGGAGCAACTACCCTCTGCAGGTTGTCTACAATGTCCCTAACCTCTCCCAGCTCCTGCCGCATGGCATTAACTTGGTGGACTAGGGTGACCAGGAGCTCAGTCTGGTCGTAGTAGGCATTCTCTGTCTGAGTGCCTACACTGAGCCCCTGGTCGTCCACTGGTCGTGCCGCCTGGTGAGGTGGTGGTGCCGCCTGGTGAGGTGGTGGTGCCGCCTGGACAGGTGGTGGAGGCGGTGCTGCCTCATCAGGTGGAGGCGGTGCTGCCTCATCAGGTGGAGGCGGTGCTGCCTGGTCAGGTGGTGGTGGTGGTGGTGGTACTTCCCCATCATCAGGATCATCTTGGATCCATTCAGCTGGCAATGAATAAATTTCAGTTTGAGTAACACAGCAATTGCATTTGTATAGTATAAATTATACAGGATAAGGTGTCATGTTGTAACTACAGGAAAATTAACTTTATTGTAGTTAAGAAGGGAAACCTATTTTTTCCGTTTAAATAAATCTACCTTTATGTGAAGTAAAATTCTTATTAGCCTTGTCACAGGCCTAAACAAATACACATTTGCTCCAAAATACCAAAATAAATAGGAATCAAGTGCAGGGCAAGATTTACATAGTAGGCGCCCCTAGGCCCACTGCCATTCGTCGCCCCTGTCCCCTCCCCTTTATTCGGGCAAATTTTTATCATCTGGACAGGAGCAATGGGGATTGCTGCATGGGAAACTATTGTATCTCCTGTGCATCCCCAGTTTTTCTGAACCAATATGGGTGTGGTTGGGCAGCATGCCGCCACCCTAAAATCTTCCAGCCCTAGGCCCGGGCCTTGGTGACCTTTCCACAGATCCGAGCCTGATCAAGTGGCTTTATTGTAGTTAAGAAGGGAAACCTATTTATTATGTTTAAATAAATCTACCTTTATGTGAAGTAAAATTCTTATTAGCCTTGTCACAGGCCTAAACAAATACACATTTGCTCCAAAATACCAAAATAAATAGGAATCAAGTGGCTTTATTGTAGTTAAGAAGGGAAACTCATGTATTGCATTTAAATAAATCTATTATAATCTGTTTAAATAATCTCCATTTGACAGCTCATTTACTTGTTATCTAACTTGTCTGCAATTATGTCAGTCAGTCAAAGTCAACTGTTCCAATCCTAATTACAGTATTCACTTAAATACATTTTTGCTGTAAAATAGCAAATCATTATAAGATGTTTTCTTTTTAAATAACTCTACCTTCCACCTCCATGCGCAGCTCATCTACAAATGCGCTGTGGCGTCTTTTGAGATCGCTCCAGATCCTCTGGAGCTCCCGCAAACTTAAACGCAGGCGGTACTCCCTCCGCAGCCTGCGCCTCAATCTCTCCATTATGCTCCTTCGGAGCGCCTGGATTCCTCTCACTCCAGGAGGGATATTGTCGTATCCCTCCTGGTGCAGGTACCTGACGAAGTACCTTAGCTGGTCCCGGTTCATCATGCCAGGTCCTGCCATTTTCAAACTGCACTCCTAAAAATGTAAGCACGGGTGGGGCTATTTATAGTTGCGACGCCCATTTTTGACGCGCGCATGACGCGCGTCACATGACGCGTGCGCGCACACGACGCGCGTCACATGACGCACGCGCGCGCATGCGCAAACACAGTTTTGATATGACGCGCGCCGAATCTCGTCGCGCGGCGACGAATCTCGTCGCCCGGCGACGAACCTCGTCGCGACGGCGACGAACCTCGTCGCGACGGCGACGAAATTGATAAATTGACTACTGTAACACTCAAATACATTGATTTTTTAAAATAAATTATGATATTAAGTCACACTATATTTGGCAATTAGGCACTATTAGAAGTAACATTATTCCCCTAGCAATCATACATTGATTTAAATAAGAGACTGGAATATGAATAGGAGAGGCCTAAATGTAAAAAAGTAGCAATGACTAACAATACATTTGTAGCCTGACATAGTATTTGCTTTTTAGTTGGGGTCAACTCATTGACCCACATTTAAAAGCTGCAAAGAGTCAGAACTTAGAAGAAAAAGGCAAATAATAAAACCAAATTAAAAGTTGCTTAGAATTTGCCATACTATTGCATACTAAAAGTTTCCTTAAAGGTGAACCACCCCTTTAAGGGCTTTGCACTGGATCTATGAATACGTTGTGTAAAGTGTTTGGAAACAAAGGATGGCGTGTGTTCTCTTTGAAGGTTATGGACAGCAAACTGGGACAAGACTGCTTGTGAAGTTGAAAGTCGCAAAATAGCAGATGCAGCTGAAAGTGGGATGTAAGATGGACATCATCTAGGAATGAAATTCCTCTTTCCATTAAGCAAACTGTGTTGTCTCGTTTATTTAACTCAAGGACAAAAGCATTCATAGAGGACAAATTCAATCTAAATTATTACTTACAGCATGAATTTAAGTAGAGTTTATGGCTATGTTTGTGTCAGCCAGGGTTGCCAGGTTGGTTGGTTTCCAGTCAAATTTACTGGGCTGATGTTTGGGGCCTGTTTGGGCCTCTGTGTAATTTGAATGCAAGGGCCTATTTTGACTCCCAGACCAGACATGGCTTTGGGACTACCATTAAAACATTTCCCTTACTTTTGTACACAGTGATGAATGTATATATGCCATGTTTTGCTTTGGAATCAATGGGAAGAGCAATTCGCACCTATGTTCCACTCAGTTACTGCTATACACACATGCCCTCCCTGTATACATTTTTTAGAGCACTCCTATCATTTCAAAAGAAAGAATAATGACAGAGGCAAAGGACTTTTGGCCGCAGTCGTTTCAGGGGTAATAATAGTGTGAATACATTTGACAACCAAGCAGCAAGCATTGTTGTAATCAATTTTATTAGAGCCAGAAGAATTAAATGAGGCAGGCCTCAACCCCCAGAAGAAATTAGCCAAACAATGGGGCTGTATTCGAAGAAACATTTTTAGAAGCCATGATAGGCCTCAACCACCAGAAGACATTAGCCAACTTAGCGGCAAAATTACAAGCAACCTATTTAGAAGCCATGATAGGCCTCAACCCCCAGAAAAAATTAGCCAACAATATGGCAGTATTCGAAGAAACATTTTTAGAAGCCATGTTAGGCCTCAACCACCAGAAGAAATTAGCCAACAATGTGGCAGTATTCGAAGAAACATTTTTAGAAGCCATGATAGGCCTCAACCACCAGAAGACATTAGCCAACTTAGCGGCAAAATTAAAAGCAACCTATTTAGAAATCATGTTAGGCCTCAACCCCCAGAAGAAATTAGCCAAACAATGTGGCAGTATTCGAAGAAACATTTTTAGAAGCCATGATAGGTCTCAACCCCCAGAAGAAATTAGCCAACAATATGGCAGTATTCGAAAAAACATTTTTAGAAGCCATGTTAGGCCTCAACCACCAGAAGAAATTAGCCAACAATGTGGCAGTATTCGAAGAAACATTTTTAGAAGCCATGATAGGCCTCAACCACCAGAAGACATTAGCCAACTTAGCGGCAAAATTACAAGCAACCTATTTAGAAATCATGTTAGGCCTCAACCCCCAGAATAAATTAGCCAAACAATGTGGCAGTATTCGAAGAAACATTTTTAGAAGCCATGATAGGTCTCAACCCCCAGAAGAAATTAGCCAACAATATGGCAGTATTCGAAAAAACATTTTTAGAAGCCATGTTAGGCCTCAACCACCAGAAGAAATTAGCCAACAATGTGGCAGTATTCGAAGAAACATTTTTAGAAGCCATGATAGGCCTCAACCACCAGAAGACATTAGCCAACTTAGCGGCAAAATTACAAGCAACCTATTTAGAAATCATGTTAGGCCTCAACCCCCAGAAGAAATTAGCCAAACAATGTGGCAGTATTCGAAGAAACATTTTTAGAAGCCATGATAGGTCTCAACCCCCAGAAGAAATTAGCCAACAATATGGCAGTATTCGAAAAAACATTTTTAGAAGCCATGTTAGGCCTCAACCACCAGAAGAAATTAACCAACAATGTGGCAGTATTCGAAGAAACAGTTTTAGAAGCCATGATAGGCCTCAACCCCCAGAAGAAATTAGCCAACAATATGGCAGTATTCGAAAAAACATTTTTAGAAGCCATGTTAGGCCTCAACCACCAGAAGACATTAACCAACAATGTGGCAGTATTCGAAGAAACAGTTTTAGAAGCCATGATAGGCCTCAACCCTCAGAAAAAATTTAGCCAACAATATGGCAGTATTCGAAGAAACATTTTTAGAAGCCATGATAGGCCTCAACCACCAGAATAAATTAGCCAACAATGTGGCAGTATTCGAAGAAACAGTTTTAGAAGCCATGATAGGCCTCAACTACAAAAAAAAATTGCCGACAATGCAGCAGTAGTGTCAGCAACAGCAGTAGGAGCCTTGATAGACACCCACCAGAGTTTTGCCAAATAATGAGGCATTAGTAGCAACAGCAGCGGCAACAACAGTCATGTTGTAACTTTTAATAAACTCTATATTAGAGCCAGAAGAATTAAATGAGGCAGGCCCCAAACAGAAGACGTTTGCCAAATAATGAGGCATTAGTAGCAACAGCAGCGGCAACAACAGTCATGTTGTAAATTTCAATCAACTCTATATTAGAGCCAGAAGAATTAAATGAGGCAGGCCCCAAACAGAAGACGTTTGCCAAATAATGAGGCATTAGTAGCAACAGCAGCGGCAACAACAGTCATGTTGTAAATTTCAATCAACTCTATATTAGAGCCAGAAGAATTAAATGAGGCAGGCCCCAAACAGAAGACGTTTGCCAAATAATGAGGCATTAGTAGCAACAGCAGCGGCAACAACAGTCATGTTGTAACTTTTAATAAACTCTATATTAGAGCCAGAAGAATTAAATGAGGCAGGCCCCAAACAGAAGACGTTTGCCAAATAATGAGGCATTAGTAGCAACAGCAGCGGCAACAACAGTCATGTTGTAAATTTCAATCAACTCTATATTAGAGCCAGAAGAATTAAATGAGGCAGGCCCCAAACAGAAGACGTTTGCCAAATAATGAGGCATTAGTAGCAACAGCAGCGGCAACAACAGTCATGTTGTAAATTTCAATCAACTCTATATTAGAGCCAGAAGAATTAAATGAGGCAGGCCCCAAACAGAAGACGTTTGCCAAATAATGAGGCATTAGTAGCAACAGCAGCGGCAACAACAGTCATGTTGTAACTTTTAATAAACTCTATATTAGAGCCAGAAGAATTAAATGAGGCAGGCCCCAAACAGAAGACGTTTGCCAAATAATGAGGCATTAGTAGCAACAGCAGCGGCAACAACAGTCATGTTGTAACTTTTAATAAACTCTATATTAGAGCCAGAAGAATTAAATGAGGCAGGCCCCAAACAGAAGACGTTTGCCAAATAATGAGGCATTAGTAGCAACAGCAGCGGCAACAACAGTCATGTTGTAAATTTCAATCAACTCTATATTAGAGCCAGAAGAATTAAATGAGGCAGGCCCCAAACAGAAGACGTTTGCCAAATAATGAGGCATTAGTAGCAACAGCAGCGGCAACAACAGTCATGTTGTAAATTTCAATCAACTCTATATTAGAGCCAGAAGAATTAAATGAGGCAGGCCCCAAACAGAAGACGTTTGCCAAATAATGAGGCATTAGTAGCAACAGCAGCGGCAACAACAGTCATGTTGTAACTTTTAATAAACTCTATATTAGAGCCAGAAGAATTAAATGAGGCAGGCCCCAAACAGAAGACGTTTGCCAAATAATGAGGCATTAGTAGCAACAGCAGCGGCAACAACAGTCATGTTGTAAATTTCAATCAACTCTATATTAGAGCCAGAAGAATTAAATGAGGCAGGCCCCAAACAGAAGACGTTTGCCAAATAATGAGGCATTAGTAGCAACAGCAGCGGCAACAACAGTCATGTTGTAAATTTCAATCAACTCTATATTAGAGCCAGAAGAATTAAATGAGGCAGGCCCCAAACAGAAGACGTTTGCCAAATAATGAGGCATTAGTAGCAACAGCAGCGGCAACAACAGTCATGTTGTAAATTTCAATCAACTCTATATTAGAGCCAGAAGAATTAAATGAGGCAGGCCCCAAACAGAAGACATTTGCCAAATAATGAGGCATTAGTAGCAACAGCAGCGGCAACAACAGTCATGTTGTAAATTTCAATCAACTCTATATTAGAGCCAGAAGAATTAAATGAGGCAGGCCCCAAACAGAAGACGTTTGCCAAATAATGAGGCATTAGTAGCAACAGCAGCGGCAACAACAGTCATGTTGTAAATTTCAATCAACTCTATATTAGAGCCAGAAGAATTAAATGAGGCAGGCCCCAAACAGAAGACGTTTGCCAAATAATGAGGCATTAGTAGCAACAGCAGAGGCAACAACAGTCATGTTGTAACTTTTAATAAACTCTATATTAGAGCCAGAAGAATTAAATGAGGCAGGCCCCAAACAGAAGACATTAGCTGCAAAATTGTAAGAAAAATATTTAGAAGCCATGTTAGGCCTCAACCAGAAGAAATTAGCCAACTTAGCGGCAAAATTATAAGCAACATATTTAGAAGCCATGTTAGGCCTCAACCAGAAGAAATTAGCCAACAATGTGGCAGTATTCGAAGAAACATTTTTAGAAGCCATGATAGGCCTCAACCACCAGAAGACATTAGCCAACTTAGCGGCAAAATTACAAGCAACCTATTTAGAAATCATGTTAGGCCTCAACCCCCAGAAGAAATTAGCCAAACAATGTGGCAGTATTCGAAGAAACATTTTTAGAAGCCATGATAGGTCTCAACCCCCAGAAGAAATTAGCCAACAATATGGCAGTATTCGAAAAAACATTTTTAGAAGCCATGTTAGGCCTCAACCACCAGAAGAAATTAACCAACAATGTGGCAGTATTCGAAGAAACAGTTTTAGAAGCCATGATAGGCCTCAACCCCCAGAAGAAATTAGCCAACAATATGGCAGTATTCGAAAAAACATTTTTAGAAGCCATGTTAGGCCTCAACCACCAGAAGACATTAACCAACAATGTGGCAGTATTCGAAGAAACAGTTTTAGAAGCCATGATAGGCCTCAACCCTCAGAAAAAATTTAGCCAACAATATGGCAGTATTCGAAGAAACATTTTTAGAAGCCATGATAGGCCTCAACCACCAGAATAAATTAGCCAACAATGTGGCAGTATTCGAAGAAACAGTTTTAGAAGCCATGATAGGCCTCAACTACAAAAAAAAATTGCCGACAATGCAGCAGTAGTGTCAGCAACAGCAGTAGGAGCCTTGATAGACACCCACCAGAGTTTTGCCAAATAATGAGGCATTAGTAGCAACAGCAGCGGCAACAACAGTCATGTTGTAACTTTTAATAAACTCTATATTAGAGCCAGAAGAATTAAATGAGGCAGGCCCCAAACAGAAGACGTTTGCCAAATAATGAGGCATTAGTAGCAACAGCAGCGGCAACAACAGTCATGTTGTAAATTTCAATCAACTCTATATTAGAGCCAGAAGAATTAAATGAGGCAGGCCCCAAACAGAAGACGTTTGCCAAATAATGAGGCATTAGTAGCAACAGCAGCGGCAACAACAGTCATGTTGTAAATTTCAATCAACTCTATATTAGAGCCAGAAGAATTAAATGAGGCAGGCCCCAAACAGAAGACGTTTGCCAAATAATGAGGCATTAGTAGCAACAGCAGCGGCAACAACAGTCATGTTGTAACTTTTAATAAACTCTATATTAGAGCCAGAAGAATTAAATGAGGCAGGCCCCAAACAGAAGACGTTTGCCAAATAATGAGGCATTAGTAGCAACAGCAGCGGCAACAACAGTCATGTTGTAAATTTCAATCAACTCTATATTAGAGCCAGAAGAATTAAATGAGGCAGGCCCCAAACAGAAGACGTTTGCCAAATAATGAGGCATTAGTAGCAACAGCAGCGGCAACAACAGTCATGTTGTAAATTTCAATCAACTCTATATTAGAGCCAGAAGAATTAAATGAGGCAGGCCCCAAACAGAAGACGTTTGCCAAATAATGAGGCATTAGTAGCAACAGCAGCGGCAACAACAGTCATGTTGTAACTTTTAATAAACTCTATATTAGAGCCAGAAGAATTAAATGAGGCAGGCCCCAAACAGAAGACGTTTGCCAAATAATGAGGCATTAGTAGCAACAGCAGCGGCAACAACAGTCATGTTGTAACTTTTAATAAACTCTATATTAGAGCCAGAAGAATTAAATGAGGCAGGCCCCAAACAGAAGACGTTTGCCAAATAATGAGGCATTAGTAGCAACAGCAGCGGCAACAACAGTCATGTTGTAAATTTCAATCAACTCTATATTAGAGCCAGAAGAATTAAATGAGGCAGGCCCCAAACAGAAGACGTTTGCCAAATAATGAGGCATTAGTAGCAACAGCAGCGGCAACAACAGTCATGTTGTAAATTTCAATCAACTCTATATTAGAGCCAGAAGAATTAAATGAGGCAGGCCCCAAACAGAAGACGTTTGCCAAATAATGAGGCATTAGTAGCAACAGCAGCGGCAACAACAGTCATGTTGTAACTTTTAATAAACTCTATATTAGAGCCAGAAGAATTAAATGAGGCAGGCCCCAAACAGAAGACGTTTGCCAAATAATGAGGCATTAGTAGCAACAGCAGCGGCAACAACAGTCATGTTGTAAATTTCAATCAACTCTATATTAGAGCCAGAAGAATTAAATGAGGCAGGCCCCAAACAGAAGACGTTTGCCAAATAATGAGGCATTAGTAGCAACAGCAGCGGCAACAACAGTCATGTTGTAAATTTCAATCAACTCTATATTAGAGCCAGAAGAATTAAATGAGGCAGGCCCCAAACAGAAGACGTTTGCCAAATAATGAGGCATTAGTAGCAACAGCAGCGGCAACAACAGTCATGTTGTAAATTTCAATCAACTCTATATTAGAGCCAGAAGAATTAAATGAGGCAGGCCCCAAACAGAAGACGTTTGCCAAATAATGAGGCATTAGTAGCAACAGCAGCGGCAACAACAGTCATGTTGTAAATTTCAATCAACTCTATATTAGAGCCAGAAGAATTAAATGAGGCAGGCCCCAAACAGAAGACGTTTGCCAAATAATGAGGCATTAGTAGCAACAGCAGCGGCAACAACAGTCATGTTGTAACTTTTAATAAACTCTATATTAGAGCCAGAAGAATTAAATGAGGCAGGCCCCAAACAGAAGACGTTTGCCAAATAATGAGGCATTAGTAGCAACAGCAGCGGCAACAACAGTCATGTTGTAAATTTCAATCAACTCTATATTAGAGCCAGAAGAATTAAATGAGGCAGGCCCCAAACAGAAGACATTTGCCAAATAATGAGGCATTAGTAGCAACAGCAGCGGCAACAACAGTCATGTTGTAAATTTCAATCAACTCTATATTAGAGCCAGAAGAATTAAATGAGGCAGGCCCCAAACAGAAGACGTTTGCCAAATAATGAGGCATTAGTAGCAACAGCAGCGGCAACAACAGTCATGTTGTAAATTTCAATCAACTCTATATTAGAGCCAGAAGAATTAAATGAGGCAGGCCCCAAACAGAAGACGTTTGCCAAATAATGAGGCATTAGTAGCAACAGCAGAGGCAACAACAGTCATGTTGTAACTTTTAATAAACTCTATATTAGAGCCAGAAGAATTAAATGAGGCAGGCCCCAAACAGAAGACATTAGCTGCAAAATTGTAAGAAAAATATTTAGAAGCCATGTTAGGCCTCAACCAGAAGAAATTAGCCAACTTAGCGGCAAAATTATAAGCAACATATTTAGAAGCCATGTTAGGCCTCAACCAGAAGAAATTAGCCAACAATGTGGCAGTATTCGAAGAAACATTTTTAGAAGCCATGTTAGGCCTCAACCAGAAGAAATTAGCCAACTTAGCGGCAAAATTATAAGCAACATATTTAGAAGCCATGTTAGGCCTCAACCAGAAGAAATTAGCCAACAATGTGGCAGTATTCGTAGAAACATTTTTAGAAGCCATGTTAGGCCTCAACCAGAAGAAATTAGCCAACAATGTGGCAGTATTCGAAGAAACATATTTAGAGGCCATGTTAGGCCTCAACTACTAAAAAAATTTGCCGACAATGCAGCAGTAGTATCTACGATAGCAGTAGGAGCTTTGATAGGCCCCCACCATAAAAAAATTGCAGACAATGCAGCACAGCAGCAGTACTACTAGGGCTAGTAGCAGGCTACAGCAGCAGCAGCAGCAGCAAGGGCAGCAGGTGCAGACAGATGGGGAATGGGCAATACCACTGAGGAGGAGAGTATGGGCAGCAATGGAGAGAGGAGGATAAATCTATGGAGGAGAAGGAGGAGAGGAGGCTAGTCTCTGCTGTCTGCAATGGGCACTTGGATATCCCCGCTTATCCATGCCTCATTCATTTTAATGAATGTCAGCTTATCCACGCTGCCAGTGGATAGCCGTGTCCGCTTCTCAGTGACCACCCCACCTGCGGCACTGAAGACACGCTCTGACAGGACACTGGCAGGGGGGCAAGCCAGCACCTCCAGAGCGTACTGTGCCAGTTCTGGCCACTGGTCGAGCCTCGAGACCCAATAATGCATGGGGTCATCGTCAGGGCGAATGGCATCCTGCACGCTGACTGACCCCATGTAGTCAGCCACCATATGCTCCACCCGCTGCTGGTGGTGGCTTTGGGTGCTGACTGGGCCTGCTGCTGGCCGTTGAGGCTCGAAAAAGCTCTTCCACACACCCATGAGATCTCCGCCCTTGCTGCTGCTGCTGCTGCTAGGCCCCCGTCTCTGCTGGGTGTGTGGAGTAGTGGAGGCCTGAGAAGTGTCAGACTGGGGGAAGGCCTCCACTAATTTTGAGCACAGAGCCTTCCTCAATTGACCCATCCTCCTCTCTCTCTGGCTGGGTACAAGGAACTCCCCCACCTTTCCCTTGTACCGTGGGTCAAGCAAAGTAGCCACCCAATAATCCTCCCGGTCTTTGATAGAACAGACCCGGGGATCGCTTCGGAGGCAAGTCTGCATATGGGCAGCCATGTAAAAGAGGTGCCCCCGACCAACCTCTTCTTGACTGCCCTCCAGATGCAGCAGGTCATCTGGCTCGACCTGCCCCTGCTCTGTACCCTCCCAGCCGCGGACAATAGCTGGGGTGGTTGGGTGGCATGTGCCCTGCTCCCCATGCTGCGCAGGCACCCAGTCCTCCTCTCCCTCATCCTCCTCATCGGGCACCATCTCCTCCTCAGCCCCCTCTGCCTGCCTACGGGGCCTACTCTCCTCCTCCTCCTCCTCCTCAGGCACGTCACCCTCCTCTAGCAGCCCATCCAACGTGCGCTTGAGGAGGAACACCAGGGGTATGACATCGCTAAGACACGCATTGTCCCTGCTAACAAAGCGTGTCGCCTGCTCAAAGGGGGCAAGTACTTGGCAGAGCTGCCTCATTTGCTGCCACTGCTCTGCACTAAAGTACCCCAAATCTGCCCCCTGAGTACCCCTGGCACTGTGCTCCAGCAGGTAATTGCTGACCGCCCAGCGCTGCTCTACGAGGCGCTCCACCATGTGCAGGGTGGAATTCCAGCGCGTCGGCAGGTCACAGATGAGCCGGTGGGGTGGCAGACTATGCTGCCGCTGCATCCGTGCCAAAGACGCGCTGGCGGTGGGGGACCTGCGAAAATGGGCACATACCCTACGTACCTTCTCCAGCATGTCACCCAACCCTTGGTAGCTCTTGAGGAAGCGCTGCACCACAAGGTTGAGGACATGTGCAAAGCAAGGCATGTGGGTCAGGTGCCCTAGGCGGATGGCGGCCAGCAGGTTGCGACCGTTGTCGCAAACAATATTACCTGCTTGGAGCTGGCGGGGAGTGAACCACCGCTGCACCTGAGTCTGGAAGGCAGCCATGAGCTCAGGTGCAGTATGACTCCTCTCGCCCAGGGAGAGGAGTTGCAGCACAGCCTGACATCGCCTGTGCTGCACTGAAGCGTAGCTGCGGGGACGCTTCAGGGGTGGCTCATCCATAGTGGAGGAGGAGGAGGAGGAAGTGGACATGTGGGGTTTGCCCTGTACCCCACGGGGAGGCACCTGTAGCCTGAGGGGAGCGCCCCGGCTTGCACCCTCCCCAGCACTCATGAGGGTGACCCAGTGCGCAGTGTAGGTTATGTACCTCCCCTGCCCATGCCTGCTGGTCCACGTGTCAGTGGTGCAGTGCACCCTGCCGCCAACAGCATGATCCAGCGACAGGGACACATTCTCAACCACATGCTGGTGGATGGCAGGGACGGCCTTCCTGGCAAAATAATGGCGGCTGGGGATCCGCCAGTTAGGGGCAGCGCAAGCCATCAGCTGTCGGAAGGGGGCTGCTTCGACTAGCTGATAGGGCAGCAGCTGCACTGCCAGAAGCTTTGCCAGGCAGCCATTAAGCCTCTGCACTTGGGGGTGGCTGGGGGAGAGAGGCGTCTTGCGGCTGAGGAACTGGGGGAGGGAAACCTGGCGGGACAGGGGCCGCATTGAGGAGGAGGAGGCTGCAGAAGAGGCTGAGCTACACAGTGGCTGCCTCCGACTGTGAGCCCCAGAATCCTCTTCACCTGCTGCAGGGTCTGGGGAGCTAGCACCTCTTCCCTGAGGAATGGGAGGAGGTGGACAGGAAGCACCACTGCCACCCGGTGCCCTGCCACTTTGGTGCTGCTCCCACGTCATCCTGTGATGACGTTTCATATGGGAACTTAAAGCTGATGTTCCCATATGTGACCCTGCCTGCCCCCTTCGAACCTTCTGCCGGCAGAGCTGGCACACTGCTATTGCCTGGTCCTCTGCCTGGCACGTGAAAAAAGCCCACACTGCTGAAGTGCGGGCCACTGCCTTGCCTGCTGTGGAGGGTTGAGGATGGTCCCCACCCGTACGCACATAGGCTTTGGACCTAGGCGCAGTGCTGCCCTGTTGCCTGCCCCCCCTAGCAGTGGTCGGTGGAGCCGGCTCTTCATCCTCATCAACAACAAACAGTTCCCCCCCTGAACTGCTGCTGTTATCCTCTGGAGCCGGCTCCCAGGGTCTGTCCCTGTCATCGTCCTCCCCCAGACCAGACCCTGCCTCATACATGGCATCAATACCCACATCCAGCATGCTGGTGTCTGACCCCCACACCAGCAACTTGCTGCCCTGCCATAAGGGGACCCTGCCCAATATCCCCTATTGATGTGGGCTGTGACATGACCACCTCCTCCTCTTCATCAGACATGAATGCCCCCCCCATTCCTGCCTGATCATCAAAAAGATCCAGGGTGTCTGGGCCCAAGTCCACCTCAGGATCAAATAAGAGGGATGGGGTGTCATCCCACACTGAGCTAGCAGGTGATGCCACCTCCTGCCGCTCACTAGTGCCTGCTGCAGATGAGGTAGCCTGGGTCAGCCAGTCTACCACTGCCTCTGCCTGCTGCGACCGTATGGGTCGCGAAGCAGTGGCAAAAAAATCGGGCACAGTCCTACGTGGACCAGTTGCCCCGCTGCTGCGACCCACAGCCACCTGCTGCTGTGGCATTTGCTGCTGCTGTTGTTGCGGCTGCTGTTGTTGCAGCTGCTGCTGCTGTTGTTGTTGCAGCTGCTGCTGTTGTTGTTGCAGCTGCTGCTGTTGTTGTTGCAGCTGCTGCTGTGATGGCAGCTGCTTTGATGGCAGCTTGTGCTGCGACTGATTTACAGTGCCCAGACTGGGCATGGCACATGGCTGTTGTGGGGTTGGATGCCCACGGCCAGCACCACGGCCTCTTCCTCGGCCACCCCTCCCTATCCCACCCTTCTTCCCACCACCACCACCACCACCCATCCCCCCTCTCCCACGGCCCGTCATATTGGGCAACTAAACTTAAAAAAAAAAAATATATATAAGGGGGGGGTTTGGATATTTCGGGGAAGGAAAGGAGAAAAAAATAAAACCCTCAACTAAATCCCCTCAGCAGAAGTGTGCACCCACAAGGAGTACACACACCAGCACAGACAAAGACAAAGACAGTTAGCCCTAAAAAGGGCTATTGGGTGGTGAGCAGGCAAGCAGAAGAGGGAAAACAGTAAACTGAAATCCACAACCTCCACTTGCACTGACTCAGAAAAAAAAAAAGCTCTCTACACAAACTCCACTAGCTAAATCACACACAAATCTCTCACTATCCTGCTCTCTCTACCTCTACCAGAAACGCCACGAGTAATGGCCGCCTCTGCAGCTCCTTATATAGCCAGTGGGTTGGCTCAGGGATGGCTCACATCTTATTGGCTGCTGTGGGTGATGTTTAGTTTGTCGCGCGTCTTTTTGTTTTGACGCGCATTAGCGGCGTCGCGGCTCGTCGCGCGACGAAAATTTCGACGCGCGGCGAAACGAGTCGCGAGGCGAATTTTTGCCGCAATTTCGCGAAACATTCGCCCGCGGCGAAACGCAGAAATTCGCCGCGAATTTAACCATGGCGAATTTATTCGCCCATCCCTATATATATATATAAATAAAAATCCAAAGAATGAGGTGCACACTGGGAACATTTATAGAAGTAAAAAATCTGCATTTTTATTTAATACATGTTTAAAAGCAGGTGACCTGTATGCGGCATCTGGATGGTAGCACCTGGGTCAGGAAGAAAGCTCGCACTCTCAGGTCTTAACAGAAAGAAAAAGTGTTTATTTAGAAAACAAAAATCGACTAACGTTTCGGCAAACACTCAAGCCTTTATCACTTTGATGAAAGTTTAACACCTATTTGGGCTGCATAGCACACAAATAGTTAAACTGTCCAGCTAGCAGTAGAAGCATGGGTTACACGCGACTTCACACAACAGGGTCAGGGCCTTCGCCATGTGGAAGTGTTCCCTCTATGGTGTAGTGCAACTACATCCCCCCAGGCTACTGTGCATACAACAAAAGATGGGCGCCAGGAGGTTCTTGCAGTAAAACAGAAACGGTTTATTAACTATGCACGAGGCAAGTGACCACAGGTTTAGTAGTCACACAGGAGCTGAGGCAATAGCACATTTCTCACACAGAGCTGCAGACATTAGGCATTTCTCACAGAGGAAAGGTCTCCATTAGGCATACGGAACGCATTTTAGGACATCCTGCTGCAAAATACATCTCCTTCATGCGATGTCCTATGTTTTCGGAATGGTGCATCTGTTGCTTTTACCGTCAGTCATCGTCCAAATCTGCAATCGCACCTGCGTCCTCTACCCTTCATTCTCAGCCGTCATACGAACTGCGCCCTCAGTCTTCCCCCTCAGTCCTCCACCCTCGCTCACCACTTCATAAAGTTATGAATAAGACTGTCGGCTGAAAAGAGAGATCTGCGGGGGAGTACTGAGCAGGTAAGGCGGAGGGACGAGGACTAAAAGGAAGAGGACTGAGGGCGGAAGGCAGAGGATTGAGGGCGGAAGGAAGAGGATTGAGGGTGGAGGATGGAGGATTGAGGGTGGAGGATGGAGGATTGAGGGTGGAGGATGGAGGGCTGATGGCGGAGTTGGTAAGACTGAAGGTTGAGAAGGGAGGGTAGAGGACGGAGGTGCGATTGCAGATTTCAACGATGACTGACGGTAAAAGCAACCGATGCGCCATTCCAAAGACATAGGACATCGCATGAAGGAGAAGTATTTCGCTGCAGGATGTCCTAAAATGCGTTCCGTATGAGGCATTTGCAGTATTCACACACATTCCCTCCTGGAAGTTGTCAGTAAAGCAGCTTCTACCCTACAGTCCCTCCTCACTGAGGTCCCTGACTGGAGGCAACACACAGAGCCTCTGGGAAGCTCCTCCCTTACTGCAAATCCTTGTTGGAGCTTCAGCTGCTCTTTCTTAAAGTTGCAGGGCAGGGGCCCTTACAAAAGCTTGAGTGTTTGCCGAAACGTTAGTCGATTTTTTTCTAAATAAACACTTTTTCTTTCTGCTAAGACTGAGAGTGCGAGCTTTCTTCCTGCTATACCGAAAATTTGGCTTATTGCACCCAGCCATTTTTTGACTGCCGGCTTCCAGACTGCTATATATATATATATATATATATATATATATATATATATATATATATATATATATATATATATATATATATATATATATATATTATTGTTATTATTATTAGATAATGTTAGCCCTTGAACTGTGAGCATTCCAATGCCTGATTGGCTAGAGATTGGCTTTAAATACAGTTTCGCACAGAGCTAAAACAATTGCTACAATAGCGCCCCAAGCTAAATTCTCGTAGCGGTTATCTCTATTATAAATTTAATGTGGTTGTTCATTACTTCAAAGAGAAAACAATAGAGTAAAGCATAGCCACAGTCTAATCATGTATCAGAAATATAATCTCTGAAGTAATTCAATACCCAGATGAGATAACAAACCTGCCAACTGCATCCATTGGGTTTAAAAAAAAAAATCCTTTGGTCGCCTTTAGGCAAACCAAGGCCATGTCACAAATAAATAAATATGCTGCAAACTGCAAAACTGTAAGATTTAAATCAAGGCCAAATGCAAGATTATGCATTGTTTAAAATAAAAATACACCAAAGTTATTTTTCATGGTTGCATTGGACACCTTCGGGCATACCCTTGTCGCCTCTTCCACTCAACAATCTATAAGCACTCACATCATCTCACCATGTTTCAGTTATGCCTGTCAGAGAAATTTTTCATAGCAAATCTCCTTTAGTATACGTTTCAGAGAGGAAATTGATTACGTTAGTAGATAATGTAGGGGTCGACTGAACCATGGTAAAGATTTATGTGGTGAATATCCATACACATTCATCAAAAAAAAGAAGAAATATATTTGCTAATCCGCACAGAAAAAAAGAAATTGCCAATGTATACATTCAAGCAAATACAATAATAGCATATGGATTATAAGTTATTTGAAATTTAAAAGCTTTGGAACATACCATCATCATTTTCATCATCATCATTTATTTATATAGCGCTGTCAAGATACGCAGTGCTTTATACCAATATTTCATTTTTAAAAAATCATGATTGAGCCAAGAGCATTGAAAACTCAAATTGCCAAATATCCCCAATCTTAAACATCCCCAGTCTTAACTGAATATTACTTTCTCTCTTTATTATTCGGTTTTTTTATATGATTAAAAGGCATATTATGTATGTCATTAAACAATGAAATTGTAATAATACTTGGTTTCTTTGTTCTTGACCCTTGCCTGTCCCTGACCTCTGCTGATTCACTACCTGTACTGACCGTCAGGGCCGGATTTATGTAAATGGTGCTTTGCATGCGCACCCTCCGATCATGGCGTGGTCCTAGCACCAGCCTCATGGTCCTAGCGCCGACCCCTGTGCACTCACGAGTGCACTATTCAGTATCGGAATGTCGCCCCTAAAATTTTGCCGCCCTAGGCCCGGGCCACAAATCCGGGCCTGCTGACCGTAGCCAGTTGCTGACCTTTCTACTGGACTTTTATACTGCGTTTACTGTTTGGTTTGATTCGGGCTGTTTTACGACTATTCTTTGTTCTAACTCAGCTCCTCCTGTTGCACATTATGGTTCCATTGTCTAGAACTCTCACCTTGGTTCTCTCACTTTAAGAACCTCACTGTCTATTCTGGGTTTTGGGAAACCATACGTGACAGAAATAAAAATTTAAATTAAAAAATATTTATATAGTTAATTAAATAACTTTATGATAAAAAAAACTTTATTAACATCAACACCTCAAATATTAAAAGCTATGAAATATACCAATATTTAATTTTTTCATGATATAGCCTAAAGTCTTGAAAATCCAACCAAAATGGCCAAACATCCCAAATCTTAGAGGGATGCTGTCATGATTTTTATGATGTATTTTTATTTCTAAATTACACTGTTTACACTGCAAATAATTCACTCTACAACATAAAATGTAATTCTTGAACCAGCAAGTGTATTTATTTTAGTTGTAATATTGGTGTGTAGGTGCATCTCAGGTCATTTTGCCTGGTCATGTGATTTCAGAAAGAGCCAACAATTTAGGATGGAACTGTTTTCTGGCTGGTTCGCAATGTAACTGAATGTGTCTCAGTGGGACCTGGATTTTACTATTGAGTGCTGTTCTTAGATCTACCAGGCAGCTGTTATCTTGTGTTCGGGAGCTGCTACCTGGTTACCTTCCCATTGTTCTTTTGTTTGGCTGCTGGGAGAGGGGGTTATATCACTCCAACTTGCAGTACAGCAGTAAAGAGTGACTGAAGTTTATCAGAGCACAAGTCACATGACTGGGAAACTAACAATATGTCTAGCCCCATGTCAGATTTAATAATTAAATATAAAAAAATCTGTTTGCTCTTTTTTTTTAGAAACAATTTCAGGGCAGATTTCTACTCGAGGAGCACTATTAATTGCACCAGTTAAAAAAATAAAACATTTTTTCCCATGACAGTATCCCTTTAAACATTCTCAGTCTGACCTGAATATTACTTTCTTTCTTTTTTTATTGACAGTTTTATTATATAATTAAAATGATGTATCTCACTAAACAATAAAATAAAAATATATTTATATAATTAAATATTAAAAAAAGTTTATTAACGCCAACACCTCAAATATTTCAAGTAGATTTTATTCATGATTTTTATACCGTTGAAGGCATAATATGCATACTCTCTCCCACAATTAAATCAAAATGAGAAATATTATATATTTAATGAAAAAAATAGCTTTATGTAAAAAAAACGTTTACCAACCCCAAATATTTAAAAAATGTCAACTATTCCAAATATATTTTATGAACATTTTCATATGATTAAAATGAATTTCATGTATCTCCCCAAACAATGAATTAATATATATATAATAAAATTAAATAATAATCATGTAAAATAGTAATGTAGATTTTAAATATTCCATATAAAGTATTTGTCACCATTTTTCACATTATTAAAATGCATATTGTGTGCCTTGCTATACAATTAAATAACCATGGGAATTAAAAAAAAAAATAAAAAAAAAAATATATATATATATATATATATATATATATATATATATATATATATATATAATAAATCAAATAGCTTTAAAGTTTTAAAAAAGTTGATTAAAGCTAGCACCTGGAATATTTTACATTTCAAAGATTCCAATATATTTTATTCACATGATAAAATGCCTATTATGTATCTCACTAAACAACAAATAAAAAGGAGAATTCAAACAAAAAAAAATTATATACATATAAACTAAATAAATAGCTTTAGGGTTAAAAAAGTTAAGTTTATTAAAGCCAACACCTGGAATATTTTAAAAATGTAAGAAATATAAATAGAAAAACATCGTTTCACAGGTAAATTCCAGCAAATGATGTTGGAAACTCAATGTAAGCAAAACATTTGCATATAAGAAAACAGTCCAATTATGAGAGCATGAAACCAAGGAACAGAAGGAATATTCATACTCAGAGGAATAGATTTTATGCCAAACATCAATCAATCCCAGCTTTAGATGACTATTTATAATACTGTGGGGGTTCTAGGCGCTTACATTTCACACTGTGAGGATCAGTCCATGACATTATCTATGTGACAATTGAAGTCTATACCAATAATTAAAGCTGTGTTTGAAAATGTGTCTTATCACCTGTTTTTCCTGAACATATATTGAAATGTCAGCATTGCCTATGGCTGATGGACAGAGTTGGCTCAATAGCTTCAAGTGATATGTTGTCACCAAGCATAATTCAGTTAGCTACTTAGTGGAATGGGGAGAAAATAAAAATATGGCTGCATAAACTAGATCTTTCCATGGGTCCAACCCAACATGAAATTAATATTCATATTTCTAGATGACGAAATCATGAATTTAAAAATGGTAAAAGTTGCTAGGGATCTGGAAATATATATTTCTATCCTTAAATTATATATCACTGACATTTTACACGGCCCCAGTGAAGCCTGAAATTGAAGGTCCCTCTCATATTTACACAATAATTCATTTTATTAGGACCCAGTTTTTCAATGTGGGAGTAAACCAGTGTATATAAAGACAGGGTTTATGCTGATGCCACATAAAACAAAATATATGCAGTACCACTCTAGAAAATAATTGATAAATCAAGATACAAAATTGTTGTTAAAATGATAATAGAGGATTCACTCACAGTTCACCCCAGTCCCAAGGTGCAAGTCCAAAATACTATATCCAAGTAATAAAGAAACAATTATATAAAAAAATTACAAAAATGTATTAGGACATGAAAACCTAACGCGTTTCGTGCCTATTGGGGCACTTACTCATAGGTAGTGATGGGCGAATTTGCGGCGTTTTGATTCGCCGACAAATTTGCGAATTTCGCGCGAAATTCGCGAAACGGCGAAAAATTTGCAAAATCGCGCCGGCATCTCGTTTTTGACGCCGGCGCCCGTTTTTTCGACGCCGGCGCCCGTTTTTGGCGCCGGCGTCCGTTTTTTCGAAAGAAAAATTTTGACGCCGGCGAATTTTTTACGCGAATTTTCGCTGGCGTTTCGCGAATTTATTCGCTGGCGGCGAATCGCGCAAATTCGCCGCAAATTCGCGCCAGTACAACATGAAACATTCTTTCTTCCACTGAAGTGAAAGGGGTTTTTGCATCACAAGAGAAGCTGAAATAAACCATCAAATTCTGCTTCATCTACAGATAGTTGTGTGACTTATATAAGCACAAGGTTGTGGGTTATGTGTATTTATATAAGGCACTGACATCTAACGGTGGCCATACACGGGCCGATAAAAGCTGCCGACACACCGAGTCGGCAGCTTATTGGCCGTGTACGGGGGGCCCCGACGGGCTTCCCCGATCGAGATCTTGATCGGATGGGACTAAAAATTGTGGCTGCATCTGTTCGTTGATGCAGTCCCGCGATCCAACCGCCCGTTCCCGTTCGTTAGGATCCGATCGTTGGGCCCTAGAGCCGCGACATCGCCAAACGAGCGGATCTCTCCGTGAATGGCCCCCCCCGCAAGCAGGGTCTGCTCTATGAGCCAGTGTGCAGCACCTTGGCTCCACTGCTTTTCGTTTCCTGAAATTTGAGAACCATCTTCCATGAAGATATGACCATACACACCCTGTGGCTTTAAGACAGGTTCCTGCACGCAACAGTCACTTTACCGCCATACTTTTTTTTATACTTTTTTTACTGTAGGAATTTGCTCAAATAACAGAAGTGGTAATACCTTTTTCAAAGTAAGAGCAGTGACACCCAAATTGAAGAGCTGCTGAATAAAAAGCTAAATAACTCAAAAATGAAAACCAATTGCACATTGTCTCAGAATATCAATCTCTACATACTAAAAGTTATCTCAAAGGTGAACAACACCTTTAAGAAATTTACTCTTGGATAGTGCCTCAGCCACAATTAGGGCAAAATAATCCAGACTAAATACAGATATTGAACCCACTTTGTTTTAACTTTTCTGCTCATTTCCTTTAAACTGAACAAGCAACACTAACATTGGAGATACATATCTCCGGAGAGCTCCAGAGATGTTGCCCCTGGGAACCAATCAGAAATTAGATTTTAAGCAGCCCTGGCAAAAAAATGTAAGCAGCCCACATATACATGCGACATTAGTGGCCGGGGTCCCCCAATAAAAGTAATTTAAAAAAAACACCGTTAAAAAAAACGTTAGTGGCCAGGGTTCCACCATAAAAGTAAAAAAAAATGTTGTTTAGGGCTCTTTCTTGCCACATTGGCAAGAGAGAGCCAATGTAAAAAGCATTGATATTCAGTGGAAACTTACCTTTAAAATATGGCAGGCGGTCTTCTTCCTTCTTGGTGACAGTAGCTTCATAATTCTCATCTGTGGCTTCTTTTTTGGCTACTTCCGGGGGCTCTGATTCCTTTCGGTGGCTTTGGCTCCTTTCAGTGGCTCCAGCTTCAGTTTCTTTCAGCAGGTTTGGTTCTTTTTGGCAGCTCCTTTCAGTGGTCCACTTAGCAATAAATAGACCAGCCCATCTGGCATTTGCCGAAATAGACAGATTGCCAGTCCAGGCCTGGTCGCCTACAATTTAGAAAAATCTGATTGGTTGCTATGGGCAAAATCTCTGGAGATATTCATCTTTTTTGTTGGTACACATGCCCCAGAGAGCTCATTCCTTGCCCCTCCCCCTTTCCCAACACCAGTACTGGCGTTTCAGCCTGAGTCAAAACAGCCACTGTTATTCTCTTTTTTTTAAATTTTAATATGAAGGATTTTCAGGATTGTACCTGCCTTCTTATTATTAATCCAATAAAAACAAGCATTACAGTTGCACTGATATATTTTATAAACATCCATATTTAGGGGTTATTTATCAAAGTCAAAATGTATCTCCATCTTTTCTGAAAAAAAATCCACACAGGATTTTTCATCTTATTTACTAATACACTTTCCAGAAAATTTTGTTTGCGTGAAATTTTCACCCGAAAACTCCCTTTTTCTGTTTTTTGCCTGAAACCTCAGAAAACGGGGTATTGCACGAAACCCAGCACACATCAAAAAAATTGTTGGGAAGTCTCCCATTGACTAATATGCAACCTCGATGGGTCTGAGATGCCGGCTTTTCTGATTCTGACTTTTCCTCGGGGTTTAATATATTCCAAAAAATTCATGACTTTTTAAAAGTCCGATTTTATATGATCTTTTATGATTTTTGCATTCAGAGTTTAGTAAATAACCCTCTTAATGTTACACTGTGGTATTTACCTTGGTTAAAGAGTAAGGAGAGTCAAAGTGATGGGTTGGACTGTATAAGTCAGTGGTGCCCCATGGGAAAGCAGTGATTCCTACACTTGGAACGGGGACAATGAAACTTAATCAGACTGACAGGAAACAGATCACAATTACAGTGTGCCGCTACATCTGCTGGGTTCCACTTCAGTGAAGGAAAAGTCATCTCAATTTTATGTACATAGCTTTTCATGTTTCATTTAACCTATACTGTATTATTAAACACATCAAAATATGATGACACTCATTAAAAAAGAAAAAGAGGGAGTAAATAAATAAAAGGTTCATTTGGGCCAGTTTGACTGGAATCTCTCAGGCTTGTGTAATACTCTATGATTGTATCGTCCCCCAGCATTATGCTCATATTCTGATATTCTTCTTGCCAGTACATGTCAGTAACAATGTGTAGGTATTGGTTTCCTCTGTCTTTTCACATTCTTAGTATACTCGCTGAGGATTAAATGATTAGAACCTTTGTACTTCCTGACAGCTGTGTAAATAGTGGGAAGTGACCACAATTATCTGATAAATGGTTAATTTATTATGACAAAACCATCTCAGATACATACAGACAGTACATAAATTTTGCTCTGATTTGGAAAATGAAATGACTGAGAGGACTGAGAAGGTCATTACATATGCTGTTCTCCTTCCACCTCCCAGAGTGTTTGAAATGGAAAGAGACTGGGGCAACTTCACTTGTACAACTGATTTTGATATTCACATACCCTGTCTTTTTTTCTTCCCATTATTTAAATTTATTATGTCTGTAATTGACACTTCATCTTTACATTAAGGGGCTGATTCATCAAGGGTCGAATATCGAGGGTTAATTAACCCTCGATATTCGACTAGGAACTAAAATACTTCGAATATCGAAGTCGAAGGATTTAGCGCAAATGCTACGATCGAACGATCGAAGGATTATTCCTTCGATCGAACGATTAAATCCTTCGAATCGAACAATTAAATCCTTCGAATCGAACGATTCGAAGGATTTAAATCCAACGATCGAAGGAATATCCTTCGATCAAAAAAACTTAGGCAAGCCTATGGGGACCTTCCCCATAGGCTAACATTGAGTTCGGTAGCTTTTAGCTGCCGAAGAAGGGGGTAGAAGTTTTTTTTTAAAGAGGCAGTACTTCGACTATCGAATGGTCGAATAGTCGAACGATTTTTAGTTCGAATCCTTCGATTCGAAGTCGTAGTTGTAGTCGAAGGTCGAAGTAGCCCATTCGATGGTCGAAGTAGCCCAAAAAACACTTCGAAATTCGAAGTTTTTTTACTTCGAATCCTTCACTCGAGCTTGATGAATCGGCCCCTAAGGGGCTAATATTTTAACCCTGAAGGACCCCAATACTAGAATAACAGGGAGCACTATGGATGGGCGAATTTTTTCGGCTTGTTCGGCCGAAAACAAAAACATACATAGACTTGTATGTCGCCGCGCATCAAAAAGAAATGACGCGTGTCAAAAAAATTTCACTGCATGTCAAAAAAATTTTGACACCCATAGGCTTTAATGGGTGTCTGCGACATTTTGCGGCAAATTTTTTGGCGAAACTAAATGGGTAAAATTTTTGCCCAAGCCTAGGGAGCACATTACCTACTCTCCATTGCTACCCTTAAAGCTTCAGGAGTCAGGAAAGTGGAGTGGGAGTTACATGGTGCTGGCCACATTTTAGCTGGATCTGTTGGAATGTCCCTAGCAAAGGGTTATAGTATGATGGTCATTTGGGGATTTCGTGGTAGTACAATGTATGGTCACAGCTAAGGGGAATGCTTGCCAGTTGGGGGCTCAAGCAAGTGTCACACTTACATAGTAAAAAAGACCAAAGTCCATCCCCCAATGAAACTCAGCGAACATTATCGACCCCCAACAACAATATCTATATTAGCTGAAGATTTAAGTATCACTATAGCCTTGGATATTATGAAATCATAAAGAATGGGACCTGTACTGTCAGGACTTATTGAGTTTTGACGTTTTGAACTCTGGTCTCTGTGCGAAACTACTCATGCACTTGCCTGTTGTGCCACTGCAGGTCCTTAGGGTTGTTGTGCTATCTTCTATACCTTCTGCTTCATCACTCCTCCCATCTCATTATCCCCATCTGAAGCTCATTATTCAATCCTGACCCTTTATAAGCTTGCCCCTGACCTTTGTCCAGTGCTTGGTCTTTAAGCTGTTGCTATGATCTAGCTCCTCATGATCTTGTCCTGGTTCCTGATTCCTTGCTTTGTTCCTGATTCCTAGCCTTGTTCCTGATTCCTAGCCTTGTTCCTGATTCCTAGAATGGTTCCTGATTTTAGCATTGTTCATGATTTCTAACCGTTTTCCTGATTCCTAGAATTGTTCCTGATGCCTAGCCTTGTTCCTGATTCCTAGCATTGTTCCTTATTCCTAGCCTTGTTCCTGATTCCTAGCCTTGTTCCTGTTTCCTAGCCTTGTTCCAGTACTCCTGTTTCCCTCCGTGCCCTGTACTTGGCTACTGTGAGCTCTAATACATCTTCTAGGCAAAAGGAGCCCCCCTATAAGATATAATGGATCTAACTGTCAATGAATATCTGACACCCAACTCCTGAATGAGGACAGAATGAAGAGAAACAGATGCTGAGAACATAAATTTGATTATTTCAGAAACAGTACAGAATTTTAATTGATTGTATTTAGAAAGTTTCTTATTTCAGTATGATGAAGCTTATATTACATTTTTACTTTTTTGCAATAGTTCCCCTTTAAGGTGAGTAGCCTATCCTTACTAGACCTGACCTGTCTAGGTTCCACTGAAGCCCTGCCTGCCTGCCAGGGCTTACACAAAATGGACCCTGAGCACATGGCTGCCCAGGACTTTATACGTTAGCACAGTGCCATCTACTGGGCACTGGTTGAACTGCAGGGGGCATAGCTCTAAACAGGATAAGGAACAGGTTCCCCTCCTAACTGTATTTTAGGGATCTATAACACTAGGGAACTGCCTGCTAAATAATACTGGGAGACTAATTGTCCAGTCCCCTACACAGGGATACCCCTCAAAGTGAACAACAAACAAAATGGTGCTTGGATAAGTAAGTGCTTGTATACCCAACACATACTGAAGGGAGGAGCTTGAAGGGACTTATGGGTATTTACAGTTAAGTCCAAGAGAAGATAAAGAAGCAGGGCTGACCGGCACGCATACGGATCCACAAGACCAGAGATATTCAGTTACAAAAATAAATTTATTGTTGAAAAGTTAAAAACTATAGCTCCATCCACCCTACGCATTTCACACCCCTCAGGGTGCTTAGTCATGGTACCCATGCCTGTTCCTGTGCCGGCTTCCCTTAGGGCACGCGTGGCGTGCGTACATTATTTAATGGCGTATGTGCGCTGGCGTGTGGCAGTTGCCATTTTATGGACACAGTTATGAAGGCAAGCTTTGCATCATGCCAAAATCTTGTTTATGCACCAAAATGGGGCACCTGATGCCCATTCTCATGCACTGGTTACACAATTAGACAGTGATAAGGAATGAGGGAAATGCAGTGGCATCTTGGAAGTGCAGAATAGAAAGTGAAAGTAATTGGCTGCCCTACCTCTAAGCCTGAAGCATAGGGGAGGGGCAAACATCATATGATTGACAGCTGATACTTTATAACAGGAGTTTATAACAGGAGTGGATGTTTTATTAAAGAAAGTTGGGGGGTATTATACAGCTTTTTATGTCTGGGTGATGGGTCCACTTTAAGGTTTAGAGATCAAAATTATGGAAAGATCGCTTATTTGGAAAACCCCAGGTCTCAAGCATTCTGGATAATAGGTTCCATACATGTATACACATGCTGGTGCTTGGGCTTGTAAGCAAATTTATCAGATGTCCACACAACCAGGATCAGCTAAAATGTATCAGGGCTGTGGGGATCAATATGATCCTATAAAGACTAATAAATACGTAAAACTTCTTCCGGTTCAGAGATATTCCATGTAACAAAGAGTAGAAGAGCCCATGTAGCAATCTGTCCAATGCATGCTCCACCAATTAGGGTTATTTCCTAGAGAACCAGCAATGGCTGACTCAGACGAGACCTCTCCGATCTCACTCAAATAATTCCCCTCCTCCTGCCTAACTAGCGCCAGCTTTCATGTTTATTTTGGTTAGGTTTCATTACCTCTGGATCAATACAGATTAATACCTAGCCCCATTTAAACCCATACACCTATAAAATCCACATGTTGGCTGGCTAATTAGCAATTAATAGAGATGCACAGTGTATGATTGCACAGGAATCGTGGCTGTCTGCAGGCATCTCATTTAAGTGCTAATTAGCCATTCCAAATGTGAATTTTAGATAGTCCTGCATTTACATGGGTGAACCCACCTCAGCTGCAAGGTAACTGGGGGTTTTAAATGTAAGATAAAATAGCATGTTTCTTAAAGTATTTGCATTGCATACCACCGTGAAAAAAGTATGTATTAATAAAGCTCCCAAAATTTTGAGTGTAAAAATTTGTCAAAATTCATAAAACTTAAAATATTTTGAAATTGTGAAATTTGCATAAAATACCTTCATCATTGTCAGCATATTTTATGCCAGACTAAAGTTGGCCATACACATGCCAATAAAAACTGCCAATGCTGCCCCTCTAGACCAAGTGTGCAGGTTAAGGTGCCCATACACTGAGAGATCTGCTCGTTTTACAATGTCGCCAAACGAGCGGGTCTCCCTCCGATATGCCCACCTTGAGGTGGGCAATATCGGGCTGATCCGATCGTGGGCCCTAGGGCCCAATGATCGGATCCTAACGGGCGGTCGGATCAACATCAACGAATAGATGTGGTCGCGATCCAACGGGATTTTTTGTCCCATCTGATCGAGATCTGGCCGACTTTCGGCCAGATCTCGACCGGTGAAGCCCGTCGGGGGGCCCCATACACGGGCCAATAAGCTGCCGACGCGGTCTGTCGGCAGCTTTTATCGGCCCGTGTATGGCCACCTTTACTGCGGATTGCATGGGAACCTTCCAATGGCCTGTCCAACCAATATCTTACAATGTCTGGCCTGTATGACCAATATCTATTGGGCAGGTTAGAAAATCTCATAGGGCAAGAACCACATTATGGTTGGGTCATTCCACTATGACCAGTTGTATTTAGTGCTCAAGGTATAGGGATTTCTCAATGGCCTGTTCAACCAATATCTCTCTTCCAATGGCCTGTCCAACCAATATCTCTCTTCTAATGGCCTGTCCAACCAATATCTCTCTTCCAATCGACTGTCCAACCAATATCTCCCTTCCAATTGCCTATTCAAACAATATCTGTTGGGCAGGTTAAAAATCCCATAGAGCAGTATTCTGCAGAACAACTTGCAGGAATAGTGTCCATTTTTGTGTAGGATTGGCTCTGATGTAATACAGATATCAACCTGTTATCATAGCACCTATATGACTATATGACAGGTAAAGGCCCCCATACACGGGCCAATAAAAGCTGCCGACTCAGTCATCTTATTGGCCGTGTGTAGGGGCCATCCGACGGGCTTCCCTGATTGATAGTCGGCCAGATCTTGATCGTGCAGTTTAAAAAAATCCTGTTGGATCGCGGCCGCATCTATGCGTCTATGCGGTCCCGCGATCCAACCGCCCACATCGGATCCATTATGATTTGATCGTTGGGCCCTAGGGCCCACTATCAGATCAACCCAATATCGCCCGCTTCAATGTGGGCATATCGGGGAGAGATCCAGTCGTTTGGCGACATCGCCAAAGGCGCGGATCTCTACGTCTATGGCCACTTTAAATCTTCTTTGTCTGGTATGAAAAAGAAAATAATCTCAGAATGAAAACACATTAAGGGGCCCTGGAAACAAGTGCAAGATTGACTTTTGTTATTGGCCTTTCTAAGCAACTATACAATTGGCCTTCATTTTTTCTTTTATATCATTTTTTAGATTATTTTCCTTCTTCTTCTGACTCTTTCCAGCTTTCAAATGGGGGTCATTGACCCCATCTAAATAAAACAAATGCTCTGTAAGGCTACAAATGCATTGTTATTCCTACTTTTTATTATTTGTCTTTCATATTCCAGTCTCTTATTCAAAATCAACGCATGGCTGCTAGGGTAATTTGGACCCTAGCAAAGAAATTGCTGAAATTGCAAACTGGAGAGAGCTGCTGAATAAGAAGCTAAATAACTAGAAAAAAACATAAATAATAAAAAAAATGAAACCAATTGCAAATTATCACTCTCTACATCATACTAAAAGTTAGTTGAAAGGCGAACCACCCATTTAAGAATATTCTTCCTTTTCTTCTAATAATGATCATTACTCTTTATTTCTCTGTTACCTACATACTGTAAGGTATTCCATTACAACTATCACTGGCAAGGCAAAAAAGATTTACCCACAAATGGACTTTCCGGTTGCCTTCTAATCCGTAGATTCCGATGACGTACCGGCAGCTCGGATCCAACTTTTCAGCTTCCAGGAATGCCACTGTGTCCTCTTGTGTAATTCAATATCAATGACTTTTCCAAACAAATCTCGTTGCTGCTTTATATTAATGGACTGTCACAGCTCTCATTGTTTTCCCAGGGTCCTGCAGCTGCATTCTTTCACAGGTGCTTGGCAAATTAAAATGATTCTGGTTTGGGGTTTCAGCGAGCTACAGAACGACTCCTTCAGCAGATTGTTAGGAAGTTATTCATGCAAGAAACATGTTTCATTTCTGAGCCCTCCGCTCGCTGCCGGCTCATTTAATAGAATCTCCTGACAAGCCTTTAAAAACCTGCAACCTAGTAGGCTAAACCCGTACCGATGAATTATTGCCCGGCGGCGGAATGAAATGTTTCCTTAAAACAGATTATTTCATTCATAGGTAACATTTGCATTCTAGGGGGAAAAATGTTGTTTTAAGCATCTTCTTTATCCGTTCTGACACCTGGCTGCGCCGATCCTCAAGGAGACCCCGATGTGTCCATCATGGAGGATGTTGGCTATTTTTAGGGAATAAACACATTATCCTACACTAATAAAGTTTTTTTGTAGGTGGAAGAATTTAAATGCATAGCAGTTTCTAATTTTAAAATAAATATGTAGTACAGGTATAGGATTCCTTTTTCTCTATAATAATAAAACAGTAGCCTGTCCTTGATCCCAACTAAGATATAATGAATCCTTATTGGGAGCAAAACCAGCCTATTGGGTTTATTTAATGTTTACATGAATTTCTAGCAGACTTAAGGCATGAAGACCCAAATTACGGAAAGATCCGTTATCCGTAAAACCCCAGGTCCTGGACATTCTGGATAACAGGTCCCATACCTGTAGTATGAAAGGAATGGTTGATCTTTTATTATGTCTTAGAATGGTCAATTCTGAGCAACTTTTCAATTACTCTTCATTATTTATTTGTTATAGTTTTTTAATTAATTGCCTGTTTCTTCTGACTCTTTTCAGACTCTTTTCAGCTTTCAAATGGGGGTCACTGACCCCATCTGAAAATCAAATGCTCTGTAAGGCTACAAATTTATTGCTTGTATTTTATTACTCATCTTTCTATACATGCCCTCTCCTATTCATATTCCAGTCTCTTCTACAAATCCATTAACAGCTTTCCTATGTTATAGAAAACTGTCCACTTTAATACTGACTATCCCAAAATTACCTCTCAGGATAGTTAACAACTACACTACTTTGCCGCAGAGCTTGCATTCCCTCTTCTTTCCTGAATCATTTGCACAGCATGAATCATTATCTGCCAATATAATTAATGGTTATGCTAACAAAAAACGGGGCTTTTTGTTTTTTTCCATCTTTAAAAAAAAATGTTTATTATGAAAATATATAAATAAAGAGATATAAAAAAACGGCGCTGCTGACAAATATGGAGCTGGTGCTGCACTGATTCTGTCTGAATTGGAGTAGAACATTCTTGAACTTCTCCTTTAAGCTTCAAAATTACTAATTATTTTGGACACTTCTAAAATCTATTTTGTACACCAAAAGAATTGAAAGAGGTGGTTCGCCTTAAAGTTAACTTTTAGTATGTTATAGAATGGCTATGGTTATTATATTGTTATGTTGTAGTTTTTGAATTATTTGCCGTAATCTTCTTACTCTTTCCAGATCTCAAATGAGTGTCACTGACCCCATCTAAAAAACAAATGCTCTGTAAGGCTACAAATGTATTGTTATTGCTACTTTTTATTACTCATCTCTCTATTCAGGCCTCTCCTGTTCATATTCCAGTCTTTTATTCTAATCAGTGCATGGTTGCTAGGGTAATTTGGACCCTAGCAACCAGATTGCTGAAATTGCAAACTGGAGAGCTGCTGAATAAAAAGATAAATAACTCAAAAACCACAAA
Source organism: Xenopus laevis (assembly GCF_017654675.1). Taxonomy (NCBI): domain Eukaryota; kingdom Metazoa; phylum Chordata; class Amphibia; order Anura; family Pipidae; genus Xenopus; species Xenopus laevis. Next base: position 220,545,031 of record NC_054371.1, read on the forward strand.
TAATAGAAAATGAAAACCAACTGCAAATTATCTCGAAATATCAATCTCTACATCGTACTAAAAGTTAACTCAAAGGTGAACAAGCCTTTTAACATCATTTCCCAATTATTTCTAAAATAAATGTATTGTTGTGCAGTAGTTGGAAGTAATTGCAAGAATATAATAATAATCCGCTGATGCTTTATAATTTTTTATTATAGTAATTTAATATTTCAATTACAAGCAATATGCAGAATCCCCTTCCAGTATATATGTGATTTATAGTATTTGGCTGATATCAGATAGCTGCCCTTATTTATTAACTCTCTTTTCAGACTCTCTCCTATTTTATCTTTCATTCAAGATGTGCCCAAAAACATTACTTTTCGGAACGTTCACCAAATCCGTTTCGTACATTTACCACTTTGGTTTGTTCTCAAGGAGATGTGACAAAGTAGTTAAAGGAGACATAAATGATAAATGAAAAAAACCCACAGTAGGAGGGGGACAGCCAATCACAGCCCTGAAGTCACACAAGCAAAGAAAGGCTTCAGTTCTCTATCAGGTCCTGCTAGCTGCTGATTGGTTCCTGGGAATTCAGGTCCCTGGGAATTCAGGGAGCAGGAAGAGGAAGAGAAGGGAGGAATTTTTAGGGTTTTTGCAGAGATATTCAATAAATCAGCCTGAAACACTACTTTTTTAAGAACAATTCTTCTATATCTAAATGAGTATAACACACTGATACATCCTTTTTTTATATACAGAATGTCTCCTTTAAAGGACCAGTAACGTCAAAAAATGAAAGTGTTTTAAAGTAATGAAAATATAATGCAGTGTTGCCCTGCACTGGTAAAACTGCTGTGTTTGCTTCAGAAACACTACTATTATTTATATGAATAAGCTGCTGTGTAGCAATGGGGGCAGCCATTCAAAGGAGAAAAGGCTCAGGTTACACAGCAGGTAGCAGATAAGCTCTGTCTGTCTAATGGTGTTATCTGTTATCCATTAGTTAACCTGTGCCATATAGCCGTTTTTCAATTGCCGCCATTGCTCCACAGCAGCTTGTTTATATGAACTATAGTAGTGTTTCTGTAGCAAACAGATCAGTTTTACCAGTGCAGGGCAACACTATATTATATTTTTATTACTTTAAAACACTTTAATTTTTTGATATTACTGTTCCTTTAAGAGCTGAGTAGATGCTTGGCACTTTTATATAAATACACCAACCTACACATCAGCATAGATACAACGCCTGCTGCCTGTAGCACCTCATTCACTATAATAAGTCGGGTGCTCATTATCTGCTCCACGTGCATTTGATTATGGAGAGTCTGCAATCTCATAGTGAGACACATGTCCTAATTCATAACATCCTCCTGTGGAATGTATGGAGACCACACTTAAAGAACAAGAATAGGATCAGGCATCCGACAGATGTTTTGGAGTGTGGAACACAGAGAGAGAATTTGAAGGCCGACATTGACCCATCTGGTTGGCCTGTCAGTGTGAAGCAAACACAATAAAGATTTCTCCTATGCTTGACCCTATCTCTTGCCTGTCAGTTAGAGGTGTCGGTGAATTCCTAGACTTTATTGGCTTCTACCATTTTTGCAACACCCTTTGAACGCAGCACTTGCTATCGTTCAACGTGGAATGTTCTGCCTTCTATCCTCGAGTCATGACTTTGAAGTCTCAGATATACAGTATGTTGGAATTGCTCATCTTTGTCATGAATTTGCTGAACTCTTCTTTCTAACTGCCAAGCATAATGTCTAACAGATGAACATAAAGTCCAACGCAATGATATTGAATTTATCTACCTTTCCACTAGTGATCCTAGTCTTCATCAACAACCTCAGCGTCCACCTGGGAAAAGGTATCATTACAATACAGATATGGGACCTGTTATCCAGAATGCTCAGGACCTGGGTTTTTTTTAGATAATCAATCTTTCCATAATTTGGAACTTCATACCTAGAAAACTACTAGAAATTCATGTAAACATTAAAGGGGAACTATCGCAAAAATTAAAATTTAATTTAAGCTTCCCCATACCGAAGTAAGAAACTTTATAAATACATTCAATTAAAAAGTCTTCATTGTTTCTAAAATAATCAAGTTTATCTTCACTATTCCTCTCTCTGCATCTGTTTCTCTCCAATCTGTCTTCATGCAGCAGTTGGGTGTCAGATATTCATTGAAGTTAGATCCAATATATCTTATAGGGGGGATTCCTTTTCTAGCAGATGAATTAGAGCTCACTCAAATAACTGATTTCAGTAGAAACAAAATTTAACGAAATAACTGCTTTTTGCACAAATTCTGCATGTAGAGAGACATGATGTCTGGTGATTTTAATAGAGTGAGCTCTAATACATCTTCTAGGCAAAAGGAGCCCCCCTATAAGATATATTGGATCTCAGTGTCGGACTGGCCTACAGGGATACCAGGAAAACTCCCGGTGGGTCCAGGTGTCAGTGGGCCCTCCTGCTTTAAAATTTGGCATATTTCATTGCCATTACCTATTTCTATGAGAACAAAGAGACTAAATAGACTGAATAATAGATTATAGTATATAAAGAAAAGAGACTAGCAGAATAGAGGTTACGTGAGGAGAGGAATTATAATAGTACTGAGAGTGGGCCCCTGGTCTAAAGTCTTTTGGTGGGCCCATGGTCTAAGATTTTTGGGTGGCCCCTGGTGTCCCAGTCCGACACTATTGGATCTGTTAATGAATATCTGACACCCAACTGCTGCATGAAGACAGAATGAAGAGAAACAGATGCTGAGAGAGGAATAGTGAAGATAAACTTGATTATTTTAGAAATGGTATAGAATTTTTAATTGATTGTATTTAGAAAGTTCCTTATTTCAGTATGCTGAAGCGTCTATTAAATTTTCATTTTCATGATAGTTCCCCTTTAAACAAACCTTATAGGCTGGTTTTGCATCCAATAAGGATTAATTATATCTTAGTCGGGATCAAGTACAAGCTACTGTTTTATTATTACAGAGAAAAAGGAATCATTTTGAATAATTTGCATTATTTGGAGATGGCCTTTCCATAATTCTGAGCATATCTGTATTGTGTTTTGCCCAAAAATCTATGATTTAGCAAAAGAGAGCACTGTTCGATCACTATGCTTACACATGGGCTTTTCAGTTCATTTACACCCTGAAAACAGATCATAATTTAGCGGTCCTACTACGTTTCTGCCTTTAAAAATTATTTGGCCAACCCAAAATAATTAGACTGATACTGACTGTTGATTACACTAGACGAGGAAAAAAAAGCGTTGATTTTAGTGGTGGGGCTGGAACCATAAGTAGGCAGAAGAGGCATATCCCTACAATAGGGACGGGGGCACTGGGCACATACCTCTTGTCTGCATACCCCTAGTCCTAGCCCTCCAGTCCTGCCCACTCACCACTCTCAACCCCACCCCTATCAGGGTCAGACTGGGCTGGGAGGGCACCGTAAAAAAACCCGGTGGACCCCGCCAGCCCAAACCAACTACCTGCTGAACCTTCCGCTCTCTGTGGCATCTGCCTGCCGCAACCTCACTTTATTGGGTAGGTTGCAGCAAATACAATGTGCGCAGTGTGGGGGGGGGCGGCTCGGCGTTGAACCTGGCAGGGGACCTGGAGGGGGGCCCTGCAACAGCTGCCCCGTGGGCCCCGGGCCCCCCAGACCGACTCTGCCCCCCCACTACCATCATCACATGTCCACACATGCGCGTGGGGTGAGTGAGGCAGGGGTGGAGCACAGTTGCCAGCTTGGTTGCCAAGGGTGTCTGCCTGGCCTGGCTCGGCCCCTTCACCAAAGGTGATTATCGACAGATTATTGTTTGGGGTTCACAAGGCTAAAACCCCAACAGAATGCAACCCTATTGTAAAAGTCATTCTTTTATAGTTACAGCTACAGGTCTATGATCCAGAATGCTCGGGGCCTGGGGTTTTCTGGCTAAATTTGCTAAAAATCATTTAAACAATAACAAAAAACAATATGGATTTGCTCCGTTTGGATTCATTACAAGGTTCTGTTTTAGAATTACAGAGAAAAGGGGAGTCATTAAAATAAATTAGAATTATTTACTTATAATGGCGTCTATGGGGCATGACCTTCTCGTAATTAGGAGCTTTCTGGATAATGGGTTTCCAGATAATGGATCCTATAACCTGTATAAACATTACTGTAATACATTGGCTGTTTTTTTTTTTGCCTCCCCTGATCCCCCAAGGAGCACATGCCCAGTTTTTTGGGAGTCATTTCCTTAGCCTAAATCTAAATTCCTAAACATTATCTTTCATCCTTGTGTAAATACTAAGAAAACTGATAATTGGCTTCTGTTCACCCTTTACTGGGCAAGTTTGATGGACATTTCATTTGCACAAAATACATAAACGATGAGGTTAAAGGAGAATTCTACCCTTAAGTTAAAAAAAAGCCTACCCTACATAGACCCCCCTCCCCCAGCCTAAGTGTTACCCTGGGCCAACATTTTACTTACCCCTCGGTGCAGATTCAGGCATCGGAGTTCACGGACGCCATCTTCTTCTCTTCATCTTTGGAATAAGACCGGCATGACAGCGCATGCACAGTTGGAGCAATTTTTGCGACAATTGTGCATGCCCTAAAACTGACGAAAATTGGTGAAGCTCCAGTCTCATTCCGAAGATTATCGAAGCAGCTGAAGATGGCGCCCGTGAACTCCGATGCCTGAATTTGCACCGAGGGGTAAGTAAAACTTTAGGGGCATTTGCCGGGGAATACTTTGGCTGGGGGGAGGGGAGCATGGTCTATGCAGGGTAGGGAGGTAGGGTTTTTTTTAACTTTACGGTTGAATTCTCCTTTAAGCTTCCCAGTTGGTGAGTGGACTGCAGCTTTAAAGGAACAGTAATATCAAAAAATTAAAAGTGTTTTAAAGTAATAAAAATATAATATAGTGTTGCCCTGCACTGGTAAAACTGTTGTGTTTGCTTCAGAAACACTACTATAGTTTATATAAATAAAGCTGGCCATAGATGTTGAGATTTTGAACAGATCAGATCCTGATCGTGAGACCACGATCTTCTCAGAACGATCGTACGAATTTACCATCAACTAAAAAGACCAATTTACCAGGAAAACAAAGGGGAGCTGCCTGCTTGGCCCTGCAAACATAGATACATTGCACTGGGACCGACAAAGATTTTTTGACCTGGTCGATCAATTTCCCGACAGATGTCGGCCGAAAAATCGTAAGATGTACGATCGTTCGAATCCCACCGCACGATAATTTCGAAGGATTGGTCGGACTTCCCTAAAATCGGTCGTTCGGCAAGAAGAATCGTCGCGTCTATGGGGAGCTTAAGATGCTGTGTAGCAATTGGGGCAGTCATTCAAAGGAGAAAGGGCTCAAGTTACACAGTAGATAAGCTCTGTAGAACATAATGGTGTTATCTGTTATCCACTATTTAACCTGTGCCATATTTTCAATTTTGCTATTGCTACACAGCAGCTTGTTTATATGAACCATAGTAGTGTTTCTGAAGCAAACACATCAGTTTTACCAGTGCAGGGCAACAGTACATGATATTTTCATTACTTTAAAACACTTACATTTTTTGGTGTTACTGCTCCTTTAAATGTATCTATGGAATGAAACAAGCTGTTGCAAATGATTTTTTTTTCCTGTTATTTGTCAGTGATTTGGAATGTGCATGCCAAAACACTCCACCATATGTAAGCCGAGCATTATACGAGGATCAGGAAACAGTTTACCAGATGTTGTTTTGATTTGGGCTTAATTATCAGGTGTCTTGCAATCCCCTTGCACTCTTTCCTCTATATAACCGCGCTTGCCTGGTCTCTCCCTTGAAAATGAAGTTGATTACAGAGTTTGCCATTGATTGTTTATCTCAGTGCCCGAACTGTGATTAATTTGACAATGTTTGTTATAATACAACACTCCACCTGAAATGCATTTCCTATCTGGAACGTTGCTAGCGATTACTGGAATAAAGATATCAGCCTGTAAATAAAGCTGAGCTTGGACTAAAAGCATAAAACAGACATTAGTAGAACGGTTCAGGAGAATGTATATAAGTTTATCTTGGGTAGAAGCAGCAATGGAATCTTGGCTTTGACTTTAATGACCGACTAAGGTGGTATAAAAATAGAATGCTAGGGTGGTGTAAAATATATATATATAATGTGCTATATACTGTGGGGGGCACAAGGGGTGATCATGCCCATTTTTGTGGCAACACCCCCTAATTACCATGTTTATTTTCCAAAATTGGGCAGGTTATGAAAGTTTGAACATATTTCTGAGTTTTTTTTCAGTTGAGTTTTGCTAATGAAGGTGAATTCCATTTTAAGCTGTGAGTCTAACTTTTTCCAAGGGACATGTTATCTTGTATTGTTACAATTACTTATTTGCTTATCTCGAAAATTGTTACAAAAGTATCTTATCTGCTGCTGTGGCTGTTCTAGACTCTCTGCCAAAAGCCAATTAAGTTAGAAATTTTGTTTCTTTTTCTGGCTGTTCAGTGCAGAGAAAATCGGGACTTTCCAGTACAAATGAGGGACTGCAGGTTGAGTAGTCAAAAGAGGGACTGTCCCTCTGAAAACAGGACAGTTGGGTGGTATGGCAAAAGACAGGAACCCCTAGAGTAGATTCAAGTAGGTCTGTGCATGTGTTTTATTCAGAGCAAGTTTTCTTTTTTTACAGAATAGAAAAGAAGGTGATTAATTCCAGCACATGTACCGTTGGTTTTTTCAGCCTGACTGAACACAGCCTCTGTTGTGCTCCACTTTGCTGAGTATCATAGAAAATTCTGGGAAAGACATAGCTATACTCTAGGGCAGTGCTCTCCAACTGGTGGCCCACGGGACCCCCCCCCCCAGTGTGGCTCCCACATGAAAGTCTGCCTGCTATGACTCCTTACCTTGTGTAAACTTTAAAAGGTATTAGTACTGAGATTAACTGACCCCTGCATTGTTTTCACCTCAAATTCAGACTATGAACCCTTCATTGTTCATACATGTAATCTCCCTGCATTGTTCACACCTGAAACACCTCTATTAGTCACACCCCTTGTACGATCTACAGTTCACAATCTTAGACCCAGACTGAAAGTGCCCACATTGTTAATATGTTCACACCTCATACAAACCCCTGGAGGGGCACCGGCATTGTGTCACTGTATGTAGCATAGTATGAACTGTTCAGAGTGGTTCTGATTGGTTTCCCTGCTCCTGCCATACTCTGCCTGCCCTATGCATGTCATACTCTGCTTTCCTATGCTCCCTGTGTGTGCCATACTCTGCCTGCCCTATGCCCCCTGTGTGTGCCATACTCTACCTGCCCTATGCTCCCTGTGTGTGCCATACTCTACCTGAACTATGCTCCCTGTGTGTGTCATACTCTGCCTGTGTGTGCCATTCTCTGCATGCCCTATGCTCCCTGTGTGTGCCATACTATACCTGCCCTATGCTCCATGTGTGTGCCATACTCTGCCTGCCCTATGCTCCCAGTGTATGTCATACTCTGCCTGTCCTATGCTCCCTGTGTGTGCCATACTCTGCCTGCCCTATGTTCCCTGTCTGTGCCATACTCTGCCTGCCCTTTGCTCCTTGTGTATGTCATACTCTGCCTGCCCTATGCTCGCTGTGTGTGCCATACTCTGTCTGCCTATGCTCACTGTGTGTGCTATACTTTGCCTACCCTATGCTCCCTGTGTGTACCATACTCTGCCTGCCCTATACTCCCTGTGTGTGCCATACTCTGCCTGCCCTATACTCCCTGTGTGTGCCATACTCTGCCTGCCCTATGCTCCCTCTGTGGTGCCATATTCTTCCTGCCCTATGCTTCCTGTATGTGCCATACTCTGCCTGCCCTATACTCCCTGTGTGTGTCCTATTCTGCCTGCCCTATGCTCCCTGTGGTAGCTGAGTCTGGTAGGTTTGTTAGCATTTGGAAATTGTTGTTAGGGGTCCTTAAGGACAAACAATCATGTGCTGGGGGTGCTGTATTTTCCACAGGGAGGGGAGGGGCATACAGATTTAAGGGTATGTTTTAATATTAATTATCATTTTCACATATGTGATGAGTGACCTAAAAGGAGGTGCTTATTTTTTTTTTTTTTTATTTTGGTTCAAGAGAAAACAGGTGTAGTGCCAAAAGGAGCCTCCTGTAGTACAGATAGGGGCAACCAAATATCAAATCACAGCCCTTATTTGGTACCTCCAGGAACTGTTTAATACTTCTTTTGCTCCCCAACTTTTTTAACATTTGAGTGTGGCTCACGGGTATAAATGGTTGGGGACCCCTGGTCTAGGTTTTTCCTAGTTATTGTGCTACAATCAATAACTTTATAAATACCTTTATAAATACCCAGACAGGTTTTTTTAACCCTTTAAGTGCCACAGAACGTAGAATCTACGTTCTGTGGAAAAGTAACTTGAAATGCCACAGAACGTAGATTCTACGTTCTGCAGCACTTCCGGGTTGTGGAGCGGAGGAGCGGCTGTTAGAGCCGCTCGCTCCGTTCCGCTTCGATCCCCTGCCCCTAGGCAACGAGCAGAGCAGGGGATCGAGTGGCCCCTGGGGCGCGATCGCCCAGGGGCCCAAAAGCAGCAGCAGGCACGTGTTACTTACGTGTCCTGCTGCTGCAGCCTGCACTGCGCCGTTGATCTCCGCCCCCACAGTACAGGAACACGAGGATCGTCGCAGATGTCTTCCTGGGACCCCTCCACATCGTGTGCAACAGTCTTCAGCGACTTTTTCAGGTTAGTGCAACAATTACACACACAAACACACCAACACACACTTATTACAGTAATACACACTTAGATTCACACTTACACACACTTACACATACATTTTTGGGGATTGGGGGGGTCACTTACACTCACTGCACTTACACACATGTGCACACGCACACACGCGCACATAACATGTAATTTACCATTTGTACACACGCACACGTACATACATGGCATTGTGGCTTTTTTTTTTTTTCTTATCGCATCGTCTCTTTTTTTGGCTGGAAAAAATGTTTTATTGCCATTACGAATAGCGTATTCGCTAACCGTACTGTGCAATATCTTTTGTATGTTATTTCGGTGATTATATTGCAATTTTGGGTATTTTGGTGCATTTTTAGCCATTTTATTGAATTTTTAGCCATTTTATTGCATTTTCAGCTCTGCATATGTTGTGTTCACTTGTTTCTAGCCGTATAACCTGTTTGGCCCAGCTAAAATATTCAAACTGTGATTCTGACGGCCGATAACACTATTCTGGAAAAAAAAACATTGATTTTTGTGGTTTTATTGGATTTTTTTTCATTTCACTCTTTACTGCCTTATTTTGTTTTGCCTTGTAAATTTTATCTACTATATATCCATTTGGGGGTCTCTGTGCGCCACATAGTTTGGTATATCTATGCATATTGGGCATCAAAGTGTTCCGTAGACCCCTGGCGTTCATATTTAGGATGTTTTATGCTGATACGTTACGAAATGTGGGGCATATAATGGGGTAAAATTCAAGCTTTGTGACGATTTTCAGAAATTTGATAAAAACCGTTATGTTCAGCATTGCTTTGCAGTTTGTCAGTTTGTAGTAGAAACACTTATTTACCCATATTGGATTCGTCAGAATGTGTACTTTCTGAAAATATATGGTTTTCTGGGGTCTCTGTACTGTTAGGTGGTCTAATGTCGCATAATACACACACCGAGTGGTTATGTTGCAGCAGCCAGCGCGTCAGCCGTGAAAATGTCTATACATATTGTCATTTGGGGGTCTCTGTGCGCCACATAGTTTGGTATATCTATGCACATTGGGCATCAAACTATTTAGTAGACCCCTATGTTTATATTTAGGATGCTTTATGCTGGTAATGATACATGGACAATACGTTGCTGGAAAGTTGAAGCTTTGAGGCAATTTTCAGATATTTCACCAAAACCGCCAAATTTGGCAAAGCCTTGCGACTCAGTAGTTTGGAGCAGAAAGGCATGGGTACCCATTTTAGATTCTGTAGAATGTGTACTTTCCAAAAATGTATGGGTTTGGGGGGTAAACATATATTTCTGTGTTTTTACCCCACAAAAATGCAGACAATGTGTTGATCTTTCATTAGCTGACGTTACCCACAGGACAATTTGTATGTGCTAACTTCATTTTGGGGCCTCTAAATGCCATATACTTTGGTAAACCTATGTACAGTGGGCACCAAACTGTTTGGAGGACCCCTGGCAATCACAATTTGGGTGCTTTTTTGTGATACGTAATGATACATGGGTGATATGATGCTGGATAGTTGAAGCATTGAGGCAATTTTCAGATATTTCACCAAAACCGACAACTTTGGGAAAGCCTTGCGACTCAGTAGTTTGGAGCAGAAAGGCATGGGTACCCATTTTAGATTCTGTAGAATGTGTACTTTCCAAAAATGTATGGGTTTGGGGGGTAAACATATATTTCTGTGTTTTTACCCCACAAAAAATGCAGTTAATGTGTTGATCTTTCATTAGCTGAAGTTACCCACAGGACTATTTGTATGCACTAACTTCATTTTGAGGCCTCTAAATGCCAGATACTTTGGTAAACCTATGAACAATGGCCACCAAACTGTTCGGAGGAACCCTGGCAATCATATTTAGGGTGCTTTTTCTTGGTGCATCGTGGGTGATATGGTGCTGAGAAGTTGAAGCTTTGAGGCAATTTTCAGATATTTCACCAAAACCGACAATTGTGGGAAAGCCTTGCGACTCAGTAGTTTGGAGCAGAAAGGCATGGGTACCCATTTTAGATTCGGTAGAATGTGTACTTTCCAAAACTATATGGGTTTTGGGGGGCAAACATATATTTCTGTGTTTTTACCCCACAAAAATGCAGTCAATGTGTTGATTTTTCATTAGCTGAAGTTACCCACGGGACTGTTTGTATGCGCTAACTTCATTTTGGGGCCTCTAAATGCCAGATACTTTGGTAAACTTATGAACAATGGCCACCAAAATGTTCAGAGGAACCCTGGCAATCATATTTAGGGTGCTTTTTCTTAGTACGTAATGATACATGGGTGATATGGTGCTGGGAAGTTGAAGCTTTGAGGCAATTTTCAGATATTTCACCAAAACCGACAATTGTGGGAAAGCCTTGCGACTCAGTAGTTTGGAGCAGAAAGGCATGGGGACCCATTTTAGATTCGGTAGAATGTGTACTTTCCAAAAATATATGGGTTTGGGGGGTAAACATATATTTCTGTGTTTTTACCCCACAAAAATGCAGTCAATGTGTTGATTTTTCATTAGCTGAAGTTACCCACGGGACTGTTTGTATGCGCTAACTTCATTTTGGGGCCTCTAAATGCCAGATACTTTGGTAAACCTATGAACAATGGCCACCAAACTGTTCGGAGGAACCCTGGCAATCATATTTAGGGTGCTTTTTCTTGGTGCATAACGATACATGGGTGATATGGTGCTGAGAAGTTGAAGCTTTGAGGCAATTTTCAGATATTTCACCAAAACCGACAATTGTGGGAAAGCCTTGCGACTCAGTAGTTTGGAGCAGAAAGGCATGGGTACCCATTTTAGATTCGGTAGAATGTGTACTTTCCAAAACTATATGGGTTTTGGGGGGCAAACATATATTTCTGTGTTTTTACCCCACAAAAATGCAGTCAATGTGTTGATTTTTCATTAGCTGAAGTTACCCACGGGACTGTTTGTATGCGCTAACTTCATTTTGGGGCCTCTAAATGCCAGATACTTTGGTAAACCTATGAACAATGGCCACCAAACTGTTCGGAGGAACCCTGGCAATCATATTTAGGGTGCTTTTTCTTGGTGCATAACGATACATGGGTGATATGGTGCTGAGAAGTTGAAGCTTTGAGGCAATTTTCAGATATTTCACCAAAACCGACAATTGTGGGAAAGCCTTGCGACTCAGTAGTTTGGAGCAGAAAGGCATGGGGACCCATTTTAGATTCGGTAGAATGTGTACTTTCCAAAAATATATGGGTTTGGGGGGTAAACATATATTTCTGTGTTTTTACCCCACAAAAATGCAGTCAATGTGTTGATTTTTCATTAGCTGAAGTTACCCACGGGACTGTTTGTATGCGCTAACTTCATTTTGGGGCCTCTAAATGCCAGATACTTTGGTAAACCTATGAACAATGGCCACCAAACTGTTTGGAGGAACCCTGGCAATCATATTTAGGGTGCTTTATCTTGGTGCGTAACGATACATGGGCGATATGGTGCTGAGAAGTTGAAGCTTTGAGGCAATTTTCAGATATTTCACCAAAACCGACAATTGTGGGAAAGCCTTGCGACTCAGTAGTTTGGAGCAGAAAGGCATGGGTACCCATTTTAGATTCGGTAGAATGTGTACTTTCCAAAAATATATGGGCTTTGGGGGTAAACATATATTTCTGTGTTTTTACCCCACAAAAATGCAGTCAATGTGTTGATTTTTCATTAGCTGAAGTTACCCATGGGACTGTTTGTATGCGCTAACTTCATTTTGGGGCCTCTAAATGCCAGATACTTTGGTAAACCTATGAACAATGGCCACCAAAATGTTCAGAGGAACCCTGGCAATCATATTTAGGGTGCTTTTTCTTAGTACGTAATGATACATGGGCGATATGGTGCTGGGAAGTTGAAGGTTTGAGGCAATTTTCACATATTTCACCAAAACCGACAATTTTGGGAAAGCCTTGCGACTCAGTAGTTTGGAGCAGAAAGGCATGGGTACCCATTTTAGATTCTGTAGAATGTGTACTTTCCAAAAATATATGGGTTAGGGGGGTAAACATATATTTCTGTGTTTTTACCCCACAAAAAATGCAGTCAATGTGTTGATTTCTCAGTAGCTGAAGTAAAGTCCTGATCAATTTGGATGTGCTAACTTCATATTGGTGTCTCTAAATGCCAGATACTTTGGTAAACCTATGCATAATGGGTATCAAACTGTTCAGTGGACCCCTGGCAATCATATTTCAGGTGCTTTTTCTTGGTACCTAATATAGTTTGGGATATGCGGAGCAGCAAAATAAAACCTTTGCAATGATTTTTCAGAATTTTGAATTTTTTTTTGAAAAACCGCTATGTTCAGACAAGCTTTTATGTTTGGTAGTTGGGATTAGAGAGACATAGTTACCCATTTTGTAATCGGCAGAATGTGTACTTTTCAAAAATGTATGGTTTTCTGGGGTAAACCTACGGTTTCAGGAGTTTTTGCCTTGGAAGCTAAAGCATGCCGTTTTCTGCCTTAGTGCTTTCAAAATTCGGCAATATACTGCCGGGAGTTTTTGAGGTACAGAAGTCCTAAATCTCCCTAAAACTATACATATCTGGTATTGGCACGTTCGAGAGACATAAGGCTTTCCAAATCAGTTGGATTTTCATCCGTAAAATGAAATATTTTTCTGGTATAAATTGATATACGATGAAAAATGGTAATTTTTCATTTTTTTTTGGTATTTAGCACTATAAATTTTTTTGCACAGGTGGAAATACATGAAAACTCAGGCAGATTTAGAAAGCTCAGTTTCTACTGAAAAAAACAATGTATAGTTTTCCTAGGTAAACTATAGGTTTCCCCTCAGAAAATGCCCCTAAAGTGAGAGAGCACAAAATGTTTCAAAAACGGCTGGCATTTCGCGTAACCAAAATGTGAAATTCTGCTGGCACTTAAAGGGTTAATGGATAATTTCTGTGGTTGTGATGGATGGAGTAGACATACAAAAATGTATAAACATCCCTTTAATTTACACCATTTTCTAATGTATATTGAATCTGTATATTGAATCATGTGTCTTGAAGATTCCATCTGCACCATTGTTAATCCTGGTCTGCAAGTGAAAAAGATATGGGATCTGTTATCCAGAAAGCTCGGAATTACGGGAAGTTCATCTCCCATAGACTCCATTTAAAGCAAATAATTAAAATGTTTTAGATTGATTTTCTTTTTCTTTGTTATAACAAAACAACACCTTGTATTTGATCCCAAGTCAGATATAATTTATCCCAATTAGAGGAAAAACAATGCATTTGCGTTTAATTAATGTTTAAATTAATTTTAAGTACTCTTAGTATTTAATTATAGAGATCCAAATTACAGAAACATCCCTTATTCGGAAAACCCCAGGTCCCAAGCATTCTGGATAATAAGTACCATACCTGTACAGCTATTATTGGAATTACACAGAACCTATACCATTTGTCACTGCCTTTACCATCTCATTAGTTTGAGACTGGGCCCAGGGGGTCAGGTTCTCTAGTGGAGCCTGGGAGAACTAGTTAGACACTGTTGATATGTGAGGCTTGGCTAAAAATGCTAGCAATCAGCTAGCCTATATCCACTGCCTGATTTCAGCCCTATCGCAGGCAGTAGCCTCCTCTCTCTTCCACATTGAATCGGCTCATCACAGACAGACTTTGGTGGATTTTGGCTCAAGAGACTCATGGTTCTTCTCTGAAACACGAAAAGTCTGTTTGTGCCAAGCCGATTCAATGCGGAAGAGAGATGAGGCTGCTTCCAGCGGTAGGGCTGAAAACAGGCAGTGGTAATACTACACCTTACAATCTTTTGTGTTTTACCAGGGAGCAACATTCAAATGTAAAAAGAGTTGTGGAGCAACACAAGCATGAAAAAAGTTTCTGGGGGTGCCAAATAAAGAATATGGTTGGCTTTTGGAAGCCCCTTTTTGGATTGGCAGCCTACAGGAAACTCTGTTTGGCAGTACATCTGTTTTTTATACAACCAAAACTTCAAGCCAAGAATTCAAAAATAATCACCTGTTTGAGGCCACTGTGAGCAACATCCAAGGGGTTGGAGAGCAACATGTTACTCATGAGTCACTGGTTGGGGATCACTGCCTTAGAGCCAGAAAACGTATTACACTTGAGTCCTAAAAACTGATTTTTGTTTTTAGTTCTACTTATTACAAGCAATGTTAAGGCAAATGTCTTAGGTTAGTAACTTACTGTACCATATCCCTACATCGAATGTGAGTGGGATGTGGAAGTTACGAATAAGAACATTTTTCCAGAGCCTGACCAGTTATTCTCCTGTTCTTCTGACATTCTCAAAAAAGTAAATTATAAAAAAAATCCCTACATTTATTCTGATCCCACTAGCCTGGTGTATATCCATGCAAACCAAGGGAAAGTTCAACACGCTGTCAAACACAGATTTCTGTAACGGCCACAGCCCAGTCAGTGTGCTGCCTTCATAGGTAGAGCAAAGAAATTTGGAAAAATATCAACTGTGATGACAGTTAAACTGGCAGCTCGGGCAGGGACATAGAAGCCCTTTCTAAACATTTCAACAGGACTTCAAGAATGTTTGATTGGTTAGGGCACCATCTGGTTTGGATTTGAGAAGAATATGTTGCGCTCAAATCATTACATATAAATATTTTCACAATATGCTTTTATATCAACTTTGCATTTAAATACACTTGACATTATTGTTTTATGGTATATCAAGCATTAACTACAAAAGAGGCAAACGTTGTGGAAAAAGAAACCTCCTCTACTAGAAGAATTAAAACACTTGTTGACAGAATCTGTTCCTCCAGAATGTTCCTGCCTATGGCATTTGCACCTGTAATGACTGTTCAATTACAATTGCCAATGGATATCTGACAACTGAATGAGATCTCTGTGGGGGGTTTTTTCCCCATATCGAATACATATATTTTTACTTCTCTTGAAAAGACTTTTTTTTTCAAGAAATATTTTCCTTAACACAACATTCACTTCCTTCAACATCCACCTTTATTATAGCACAAAATAATATAAAAAGGAGTCTTTATAATGCTCATACAGAGGTATTGCCTGAATAGGACTATTATGCAGTCAAGGCAAAATATATTTTCCAGAAAGGTACACAGGAGTAACAAACTGTAAAACTCACTTAATTTGAATGTTTTTATATGATAATTAGATAAAGAGCAGATATATATGTGTAAGTTGTAAGATATACAGTATTCCGACCTGAACCACTTCTGAAACTCAGACTGATGCTCAAACTTTGATTTTGTTTGATGTTACAAAAATCTTATGCAAAATTAAAAAATAAAAAAATATATTTTGTTTGCATGGAGAGCATGTGACCAGTGCAGACGGTTTCTGGGGTGATGACTTTGTTTTGGAGGGATTTTGGTCCTTTCAGGCAGATTTACTCCAGGTTGTACAGGTTGGTCAGATTTCATTGAGATCAGGGCTGTGACTGTCACATTGTAGGATATCAGCTCTTTCTTCTTGAGATATTCCAGTGGTCTTGTTATTGGCTACTTCAGGTTTTTAGGGGACTAAAATAGTTTCTCTTGAGATGAGACTGAATGGTCTGCAGGAGAATAAGCTTTGAAACCTCTGCACACTGTCCAGTCCAACCACACTGGACAGAGGAGGGAATTGGGAAATGGGAGTAGGCAGGGTCAGACTGGGCCAACTAGATTTTAAGGGGCCTCCTCCTGCAATCCCACCCCACCCCCTGTGTGCCCTGTACCTTTTACCTCCCATCTCCTTAACTTTCCACATGTTATCGATGAGAAGGGACAATCCAGGCAGTGGAGCAGGCCTGAGTTTGGGCAGTGGAGTGGGTCTGGGTTAGTGGGGGTTAGATGGGAGCAGAAGAGGAGATAATAATAGAAGAAGAGGAGATCAATCTGGTGTAGGTTATGGAGAAGAGAAGATATGTGATAGAGCAGAGAGAGAAGACAACACATAAAAGTGAATAATTGACAGACAGAAAGAAAGAGAGAAGAAGATGAGTTTTCTCTTCTAGCAGTTAAAAAGTGGCAGCATGACAACTCCGGATGCCTTGCTTCTTGGAAGTGAGAAGTGACCATGCCATGCTTGAAGAAGAAGGAAATCTACAGAGGTCGTTTTATTGCCAATAGATTAGCCACAATAGTGCAAGCTAGAATGCTATATTTATTCTGTAGAATGTTTTTCCATACCTGAGTAAAAAGTTCTAGAAGCTCTCTCTCTGTTTGTTTAGGATAGCAGCTGCCATATTAGCTTGGTGTGACATCACTTCCTGCCTTAGTCTCTCCCTGCTCACTCATTGCTCTGGGTTCAGATTACAGCAGGGAGCGGAAAAGGGATGGAGAGAGAGAGAGAGAGAGGAGCAAACTGAGCATGCTCAAGCCCAAGCCCTGGAGGTTTGAGCTGAAAACAGGAAGTCTGATACAGAAGCCCATGAGTACAAAATAGAAGGAAATAAATGCAGTGTTTCTTTTGACAGAGGACTCAGAGCAGCATTGATTGAGGGTTTACTGGTATATTTAGGTGGACCTTTCTGATAAGGCTTACTTAGTTTTAACTAAAGTGACATGTTTTATAGTGGATTTGGCGGCTCTTAAAATAGTTCAAACATCACCATCAACTTGTGCCAGTGAGAATACCTGGTGGTCTATTGGGGTGGTGGGGGTCACCTGCCATTGTCACTGTAGGGATGCCCGCTGCCTCCTTTTCCGCATTCTTCGTTTGGTGTGTCAACCCGCTTCTGGGTTTATACGGTGCGCTGCATCTGACGTGAACAACCCCTTTAAGTTAGAACCCTCTCAACACTGCCCTCCTTGCCCCTTCAATAACTAGTAGCTCCACCCCTGCCCTGATACTCCGCCACTCAGCAGCCATAAAACTTATACGGTTTAGTGAAGGTTCTATCTGCCTTTGATGGGATCCGCAATATATAGTGAATAAAGTACCCCCTCTTGTAAAATATAAGGATATTATAAGTTACATGACTATATAAAAACACGAGGCCGAAGGAACTCCGAGGTAACTTCTAATATCCTATTATTTTAAAGCTGGGGGTACTTTATTTATTATAATACACACATTTCAGTGAGTCATGTGAAAGAAATGACATCAGAACTCACCGTTTATAACTGATGACATCAGAACATCAGAAATAAAGGATGGCATTAGTATAAATGATGCCAAAGTCAATAATGTTTGGGACCTGTTATCCAGAATGCTTGGGACCTGGGGCTTTCTAGATAATGGACCTTTCCATAATTTGGATCTTCATACCTTCTATTAGAAAATCATGTAAATATTAAATAAACCCAATAGGCTGGTTTTGCCTCCAATAAGGATTAATTATATTGGGATCAAGCTACTGTTTTATTATTACAGAGATAAAGGAAATTGTTTTTAAAAAATGTGGATTATTTGGATAAAATGGAGTCAGCATAATTCAGAGCTTTCTGGATAATGGGTTTCCAGATAACAGATCCCATGTATAGTCCTGGCACATCCAACTTGCCGCTCTTCCAGAAAGTACAACTCCCGGCAGCCTTGGCTGTCAGTGGGTTTCTGGCAGTTGCAGCAGCTCAGGAATCTGTTTTCTCTATAAATGTTTTAAGAACGATAATTGTTAAGAATATATCATTTGTATCTGCCCCTCTTTACCCTGTGCTAAAACTGTCCCTAAACCTGCCACTGCCCATAAAGAGAATAATGGATTCTATAAAGTCAGTGGAGTGAATGAAAAACTATTTAGACAGACTTCTCTCCGCGAGAGGGACAGAGCAACCCCACAGTACTGTCAATGCGCCCTCTGCTGGTTATCTCTGGTAGAAGGTCTCCTTGGGTTAAAACAAATCCGCTGCTATGATTGTTACATAAGATTAAAACCTAAATCATTTACTAATAAAAACTACATTTTCTGCAGAACTCAGCCCTGGAAATGTCAATAAAAGAGGAAAGAGACAGACAGACACTGACACAGGGAGATTTTTTATATATTTTATATATATATATTTGGATGCACCAAATACAGGATTTGGTTCGGGATTCATCCAGGATTCGGCCTTTTTCAGCAGGAGTCGGATTTGGCCGAATCTTTGTGTCTGGCTGAATCTAAATTGTAATTTGCATATGCCAATTAGGGGCAGGAAGGGACATCACGGGACTTTTCATCACAAAACAAAGAAGTATAACAATTTCTTTTTTTCCTTTCCAGACCCCAATTTGCATATGGAAATTTGTATTCTGATTCGGTTCGGTATTCGGCCGAATCATTAACGCAGGATTCAGCTATTCGACCGAAGTACAAGTATTCATAAAGTGCCAACATATTCTGCAGTGCCGAACAATAAGTTGGTGTAAACATTAAATCCGGACTGGAACTAGGGGTGGTACTAGGGTTGCCACCCAGCCGGTATTTTACCGGCCTAACCGGTAAAACACCTGCCAAGGCGGGGGCCGGTATTACAAATTTAGCGGCAATGCAGTTGCCGATAATTTGTAATATCCTTTAAAAAAAGCCCTCGGCCTGCCCCCATTTGCGCAGAACTTACCTTTTTTGTAGTCTTCTTCGCATCGCTGTGATGTTGCTCCGCCCCTTTTTGTGTCACACTGCATAGCCCCGCCCCTTTTTGCATCATGGCCTGACTCCTTTATGTACCCGCCCCCCACCGGCCGGTTATTTTTTTCATTAAAGGTGGCAACCCTAGGTGGTACAGAGGGGTGCAACAACAGGGTCACGTACCTCTTCTGCCTCCCTAACCCTATTTCTGGCCTTTCTGTACCTTCTGAGGCAGCCAGCAGTTTCAGGGAGGGAGCTATCACACTCCATGATCTACTCTATACTATACTGGCACTACAGAACCTTTTCAGAACTCCCCAAGTCCACTGATCAGGCAGTTGGTGAGGGGCCAGTGAGAGTTGCCTTGGGCATTAGTGTCATTTGGCTCTGCACTGCATCAAATATACAGAGTACAGGTACAGGATCTGTATCTCTTTTGGCTAAGATCAAGGGGGAAATTCACTAAAGGGCGAAGTGACTAAATTTGCCGGCGTGACGTCATTTCGGGACTTTGCCAATTTACTAACAGGCGCAGGCGTAAATTCGCTAGCGAAGGAGATAGGACTGTATCGCTACTTCGCACTTTAACGCCAGGTGAATTTTTGTTCTGAAGAATGGACGTAACTACGTTAGATGCAGATTTTAATGAACGTTATCTCTTGCGCCAAACTTGCCTTCGCCACCTCAGACCAGGTGAAGTGCAATGGAGTAGATAGGAGTTCCTCAAAAAAATTTGAAAACGTTTTCTATGTCACAAAAAACGCTGGCGACTCAGGGTGATAGCCTGCAAAAGATCGTAAATTTTTTTTAGGGTACCCGGCTTCCCCCTACATTTCCTTACATATTGGGCACATGTAACAACTTTATTTTATTAATGTTCCCCGGGCTTGTGTAATGTAATGTATTTGCTGCAACATATACGTCCATTGAAATTTAACTTTGCGCCGTATGCAAATTAGCCAACGCTAGCGCAACTTCGCTTTGCTTGACGAATTAACGTTAGCAAAACTTTACCATCGTTCAGTGCCCTACACGCAACATCACATTTTAGTGGATTAGCGTTGTCCTGGCGAATTTTTGCCTGGCCAAGTGTGGCGATGTGAGCGTAGCTGTCGCTGGCTAATTTCCGCAGGTTAGTGAATTTGCCACCAAGTATAATACTGGGCCTTTTGGCTAAGTACAGAAACACTTGGTCCTCTGGCTGGCAAGATAATGGGGTTGGATCTGTTCTTATGATCTTATATGAAGAACGGAGAAACTCTTGATCCTCTGGACTAGTCCTTGAAGCTTGATGAAAGTGGGGTTGTTGTGCTCCCGTGAGGGAGGTGCCTGATTTATTTTTAGGGCTATTCCACACGGGGAGATAGCCTTGCGTTTGCGGTCGCGGCGACAAAGCGCCGCGCCAGTCGCCGCGACCGGCGCAGGCGACAGTTTTGTATGGGCGCCTATGTAAAAACGCCTGTGCTAACCACACGAGGCGATGCGCTTTTCAACAGTCGCCTGAAAATGCCTCGCCAGGCTTTTTCAGGCGACTGTTGAAAAGCGCATCGCCTCGTGTGGTTAGCACAGGCGTTTTTACATAGGCGCCCATACAAAACTGTCGCCTGCGCCGGTCGCGGCGACTGGCGCGGCGCTTTGTCGCCGCGACCGCAAACGCAGGGCTATCTCCCCGTGTGGACTAGCCCTTAGTCAGGGGTTATGAAAATGCGCCTTTTGCCTAAATCATTCTTCACTTCATTTGCCCCAGCCATTTGGCGGGCGGGAAGTTTTTTCTTTTTCCAGCCGCCAGAGTGAGGCAGCAGTAACTGCTAACAGCCTCTCTTCAGCAGAACCATCAAGTTAACCCTGTAAGTGCTGAGTGCCAGCAGTAATCCCCATGTCTACTTCCCCTTCATGCTCACTGGCACTTATGGAGTCAATAGGTTGATATACGGGAGGCAGGCTGCAATGATTCTGACTCGTACAGACAGTCTGCTGTACTTTTGAACTGTTCAGTTGCCTGAAAGCACTTAAATGTTGTTATTCCCTGAGCAGGTGCTGGTCCTGCCTATACACATTGTCCTGGAAGGAGCACACACCACTAAAAATCAAGTGCCAACCTTTTTAAACCGTGAGCCACATTCAAATGTAAAAAGAGTTGGGGAGCAACAAAAGCATGAAAAAGTCCCTTGGGGTGCCAAATGAGGGCTGTGATTGGCTATTTGGTAGCCCCTATGTGGAGTAGCAGCCTACAAGAGGCTCTAATTGGCACTATACTTAGTTTTTATGTAATTACAACTTGCTTTCAAGCTTTGATGCCACTGAGAGCAACATCCAAGGGGTTAGAGAGCAACATGTTACTCACCAGCTACTGGTTGGGGATCACTGGCCCAAGTCCTGGTGAAGAATCAATGTAGAAAAAAATAGAGCAAACATACCCGGTGAGTGCTATGCTCTGTTTTCTTCATATCTTTATATATATATATATATATATATATATATATATATATATATATATATATATATACAAGAGTCCTCTGCACTCAACCCATTATCAATATATTTAAGACAGAGACATTTTGTGCATACTGCTACTGAAAAATGCCTTACCCTTTAAACAAAACAGGGATTGTTTGTCCATATATTGCAATATATTTAAGCTGAACATCTACGTCACAGTCATCCCATATCTGGCCAGTGCTACGCTCAATTTTCATCTGATTCATTAAGAATTCTATTGCTTCATTATACATTTTACAAAGGGACTAAGTTTTACCTGCAACTTACTGGCATGTCTTTGTAGCATGTACAATTTACATTCTACGGCAAGCAAGAGGTTAAACAATCTTTTAAAGGTACAGTACCTTCAAAACACAAGTTTTATTAAAGCCTTTAATACCCTCCTACTTTCAAATGTGACTTTCTTCGGCGCCTGCTACAAAACGTGGAATAAAAGCTGCTCTTTTCCCTGAAACTGAATAAGTCAGAGACGTCGCTATGAGAAGACGGGTGACAGCGAAGGCTTTTTTTTTGTGTTTTATAGAAATCTAGAAGGATCTAACACAGTAATTTAAGCGTCTGATTAGCTGATGTATTTAATGATTTATTATAGTGAATTATCACCTGCTGCAATTTTATTTTGACTTTGGTGTCATTCAAATGAAATCCTTCCAAATATAATGGCATCATCTGCATACATTTGGACTGCGCTTCAGAAGTGTTATTTATACAATTTGTCCTATTTAAAAGCAGCGTTGTGCATGGGAGAATATTGTAAGTGCAGAATCACTGGGACGTCGAAATTAGAGGAGTATTAGTGGGAGTGGGGGGAGTTTCTGCCGTCACATCTGTATTTCAAGCCTTGGATTAAATCAGATCAGCAAGTCAGGTCACAGGGTCCATAGTTTAATACCCAGAAAAAACACAGGGGATCATTTACTATCATCAGTGTTAAAGGAATTAACTTTTAGGGGCACATTCATCAAGGGTCGAATTTCGAGGGGTTAAATCCCTCGAAATTCGACTGGGGAATAGAATCGAATAGAATTGAATGGCCAATTCGGGCGAATTTACGCGCTGGCAAATAGTCGAATTGGCGACTATTCGCCAGGCGAATAGGCGCTCGATTGAATATTCGCTCGAAGGATTTTCATTCGATCGAATGCCTTTTTATTTGATCAAAAACTTGGAAAACAAGCCTATGGGACTTTCCCATAGGCTTTTAAAGCAATTCGGTAGGTTTTAGGTGGCGAATTAGGCAGTCGAAGTATTTTTAAAAGAAACAGTACTTCGACTATCGATTGGGCGAATAGTCGCAGCGTTTTTGCGCTCGATCCAGTACTTCGACTATCGAATGGCGAATAGTCGCAACGTTTTTGCGCTCGATCTATTCGAATCATTCTACTCAGGCGAATTTACGCCAATTCGATAGTCGAGGAGCACAAAAATTCTAAGTTTTTTTACTTCGAATCTTTCACTCGAAGTTAGTGAATCGGCCCCTTAGTATGATGTAGAGAGTGATATTCTGAGACACTTTGCAATAGGTTTTAATTTTTTATTGTATGTGGTTTTTGAGTTATTTCGCTTTCTATTCTGCAGCTCTCCAGTTTGCAATTTCAGCAACCTGGTTGCTAGGGTCCAAATTACCCTAGCAATGATGCTTGATTTGAATTAGAGAATATGAATAGGAGAGACCTGAATAGAAAGATGAGTAATAAAGAGAAACATCTGTAGCCTTACAGAACATTTGTTTTTTAGATGGGGTCGGTGACCCCCCCATTTGAAAGCTGGGTGGAGTCGAAGAAAGAAGGCATTTAATTCAAAAGCTACAAAAAAGAAAAAATTACAACCAAATTAGTCATTCTATAACATACTAAGAGTTAACTTAAAGGTGCACCACCCCTTTAAAGTGCGCCAGTCCAGTTTACCCATAGCATCCAATTAGATCTTTCATTTTCCAGTAATATCCTGATCAAAACAAGATGCTAATTGGCTCACTCTAACATCTCTGTTAGGAAATTAGCCCCACAGTCAAAATAAGGTATGGGACCTGTTATCCAGAACACTTGGGACCTGGGGTTTTCCAGATAATGGATCTTTCCATAGTTTGGCTCTCCATACCTTAAATGACCAGTAATATCAAATATTTTTTTAAAAGCATTTGTTAGTATACATTTAAAAAAAACAAAACACCAAGACAAATGAAACTTTAAAATCGCAAAGCCTTTATTAAGGAAAACCTTACCGAAACTCCGCTTCCGCTCCTCTTCAGAAAAGGCGACGATCCATCGTGCGACGCTTGATTTCTCCTCCCTGGCTATCTCCTATAAAGAAGGCAGGGAAGAGAAATCAAACACTGCACGATAGAGCGTGATTGCCTTTGCTGAAGAGGAGCGCAAGGTAGATGTTTCGGGAGTGTGTATGGACATGGGCTGATGGTTCTCCGGGTCGCGGGTCTTCTCAATAGCGAGTTTTACTCCTTTTTTCTGATCACGCCTACTTCTAATGATGTCACTTCCGGTTACAATGACAGCACTTCCTGTTTTACTCCTTTTTTTATAGCCGAGAGGTTCTCACCTTGCCTCATATCTTACACCCCTGTGGTGGACTATGCCAGGAAATAGTCTAGACTCATTAACGGGGTCCCTTCACACCTTAACTTTGGGCTTGGAGCTATACCAAGCAATATACCTAGCAATTTAGCCATTACAGACACAGAAATTCCCCCTAGGATGCTGACTGATCCAGCAGGCCAGAATCTATTCAAGTGGTGCAAGCTGCTGCAGAACCTCTTGGAAAAGCAGTGGTGTGGATGATTACACTTAAGTGAAACTGCACTAAAAATGAGGAGGACTCATTTACAAATAGATGTGTGGTTAAGTTGCACCAGTGCAGTTACCCATAGCAACCAAGCAGAACATTGCCTTCATTTTATAACTTGTAGTAGTGTGTAAGAAGCTGATTGTTTGTCTTTGGCAACTGGCACAATTTAACATCTCTGTTTGTAAATGATCTCAGGGTAGTAACAAGAGGTACACAGAACAATAGGTGGGAGAAACCCCCTAGGGCCTGGGAAGAGTTATCTTAATGGGGTGGTTCACCTTTGAGTTAACTTTTAGTATTTTATAGAATGGCCAATTATAAGCAACTTTTCAATTGGTCTTCATTTTTTCCTTTTAATAGTTTTTTAAATAAGGGGGAGCACTGACTCATCTAAAATAACAAATGCTCTGTAAGGGTACACATTTATTGTTATTGCTACTTTTTTATTACTCACCTTTCTATTAAGGCCTCTCCTATTCATATTCCAGTCTCTCATACAATGCATGGTTGCTAGGGTAATTTGGACCCTAGCAACCTAAGTTCTGAAATTGCTAACTGGAGAGCTGCTTAATTAAAAGTTAAATAACACAATCATCACATATAATAAAAAATGAAAACCAACAGCAAATTGTCTCAGAATATCCCTCTCTACATCATACTAACAGTTAACTCAAAGGTGAACAACCCCTTTAAAGGCAGCTGTTAGAATTGATACAATAGTTGCTAATATTCCACAGATGCTGCTGAGAAATGGATCAACCAATGGAGCAAAATTGTAACAGAATCTGCAACTGAATTGCTGAGCTGCCAGACTCAAACACCAGAGACATGAACGTTAAACTTTAAATGTCAATTTTGGAAAAATTGTCAAAAATAAAAGATGGAAAGCAATTGAAAAAAGTTGTTATTTCTGGTGAATAATCTGCCAAACAGCTGATTGGAAGGTGAACAACCTCCCTTAAAAATGAAATTAAAGATGAATACAGGGCCACCATCAGAATCAAAATGTTCTGGGCCCCCTACAAGTAAGAAAAACACATTGGTAGAGTGGACCCCATACAAATTAAATAAAAATAAAAACATTGGTGGCCTGTCCCCCCAAGTTAAAAAAAAACATCAGGGGCTAGGGCCCCCAAAGTTAAAAAGTAAATTAGTGCCAAAGGTTTAAAAAAATAGTATATTTGCCATTGTTTCTACCTGTATATCTGACAATTCAGCTCTACACGTATGTATTGAAACTAACTATCTTTCCTTGAAAGATCATAATTGTAATGTCTATGGCCACCTTAAAGAAGAACTAAAACCTAACTAAAGAAGTAGCTAGAAATGTTGTACATTATGTTTTGTGCTTCTGTACCAGCCCAAGGCAACCACAGCCCTTTAGCAGTAAAGTGTCTCCAAAGATGCCCCAGTAGCTCCCCATCTTCTTTTCTGCTGATTCACTGCACATGCTCTGTGCTGTCACTTACTGAACTTAGGGACCCACTCACAATATACAGTACACATAGAATAGAAATGTCACAATATAAGGCTGATTAGTAATTAATACAGATAATTACTACATGGCAGCACAGAAACCAGTGCAATTAGCATCAGAATTTAATAATCAGCAAACCTGTAGCATCAGCTTATATTACAGCCTGGGAAGCTCATTTTCTGATGGATAATTAGTGACAAGCCCTAAGCTTAGCTTCTCAACAGCCAATCAGAGCCCACTGAGCATGTGAGTGTCACAGACACTTTCCAAGATGGTGACCCCCTGTGACAAGTTTGAAGTCCTGGATCATTGCTGCTATTGACAAGCTGAAACTTTAGCCTCGTGCAATAAGTTCACTATATAAAATATGCCACTTTTAGCCACATTCATTTTAAGAGTTTAGTTCTCCTTTAAGAAGGAGATTGTAGGTACATGTTAACACAAAGCAATGCTGAATCCCAGAGGAACCCCTATATTTGTCCCTGGAAGGTGCAGCAACTAGAACAAGGGAAAATGACAGAAGGTGGATTGGGATTCCTATTTGTCCTGTTCCTGAATCCTGGAATTGTCATATTTTATATCATTTGATGTCAGGGTTACATTGTGATATAACTGCTATCTATTTTCTACCCAAAGCTGGTCCCCATTCTGTTCAGGGTGCGTCTCTATGACTCCCTCAATAATTGTCCTGCTTGGGCCCCTGCCCTGTGTCCCTGCAAGTTATAGGCAGCAGTGAGTGTGTGTGTATATATATTAGCATTATTTGGTACTTTAAGAGTCATACAATAATAGACTTCATTAATACTATAAATATTTAATAATTAAAATGAATACCAAAATACAGTTACAGTCAAGATTCACTCAGGGACCGATTTACTAATGTGCAGATTTCTATTTTTTTCACAAATAATATTTTTTCCTCTAAAATTACATGTATTTTTAAAATTCCTCTAAAAATTAGAGATTTATTAAGTGCAAAAACCACGAGAAACTCTTAATACACAACTTTGGCGATAAAAGCAGTCAATGTCCTATAGAAGTCAATGGGACCTGTGCCGATACTTTTTTTCCCCACTAGTAATTTTTATACGTTTTCCTATTTTTATTTGGATCGTTAACTTGTATGGAACGGTATTTGTGGTTTTAGAGAAAATGAGTTTAATCGTGGTTTCCTAAAGCTCTAATACCACTAATATTCGACTGTTAAAAAGGGATGTTCTCTTGCAATTGGTTTTCTTTTATTATTTGTGTTTTTGTTTTGTATTTTTATAGTTATTTAGCTTTTTATTCAGCAGCTCTCCAATGTCAGCCATCTAATTGCTAGGGTCCAAATTACCCTAGCAACCATGCATTTGAATATAATAATATAATTTGGAGAGGCTCTGAACAGTAATATGAGTAATAAAAAGTTGCAATAACAATAACTTGGTAGCCTTACAAAGCATTTGTTTTAGATGGGGTCAGTGGCCCCCATCTAAAAGCTGGAAAGAGTCAGGAAAATAAGGCAAATAATTATAAACTTGTTAAAAAATAATGATGACCAATTGAAAAGTTGCTTAGAGTTAGTCATTCTATAACATACTAAAAGTTAACGTAATCGTGAACCACCCCCTTAAACATTTTTTCCCCATGTGTACTTTTTATATTTGGATCTTTCAATAACATTCATGGTATTTGAGTTTAATAAAGGTAAAATTAAACCTTTAGTAAATGAGCCTCTCAGTGTTACAAGATAAGGGTAAGAAAGTAGCAGCCCAGAAGAGGTTAAAATCTAAGTGGGTGCCTTTTCTCCCTCTATAGAATGTTACATTGTAGTGACAAAGCTAAGGCGGGATTCCTGCCCTGTTTGTGCCCCTCAGGGTTGACAGGTTGGCTGGTTTCCAGCCAAATTGGGCTACTAATTTAAAGTCCAGGCCGGTTTTGAAAGTACAAACTAGCCAAGGTACGGATTTGGACTACTTTTTGGGCCTTTGGTTGGTTTTTTCTTTGGAAACCAGCCAATGTTTTTTCTTGCCCTAATGTGCCAAGCCTGCATCTCCCAATGCATGTTGGGTAATGTAGTTTTTGTTTAACAATTTGCCAACTGCCAAGTTCAAAATAAGACTAAAATATCCAGCATGCAATGGAACTGACTTGTGTAGAAGTTTGGAGATTTTAGACTCTATATTCTCACATTTTCAGTTGAATTTCCTCAATTTCAGACAATTTTGGGGCAAAAATCTACCAAATGTCTAGAAGTTGAATTGTTTTACCAATATTTATTGAAATTATATATATGTATTCAGGTCCCGTGGGCCCCTATACCTCCTGGGCCCTCTGTAGTTACACCCCTGGTGAAGGGGGCAATTTTTTTTTCATTTTGTTTCACAGAAAACTGTGCAAATCAGTGAAAATTGAAGAAGGTGTATTTTCACATTTATTTTTTAAACTCTTTTTTTCATTGCACATGTGTTATTTTGGGTTACTTTTGACCTGCCTCTTGGCTAGTTTTGGGCTGGTTTTATAGCTGACTTTGGCTGGTTTTGAAAATTAGACCTGGCAACCCTGGTGCCCCTAGAAGAGCTCGGCAGCAGTTAGCACTTGGTATCAGCTGGCATTTTATGTGCTATACAGTTCCATTGGCACATGATGGGTATAGGGTGTAATAGTGTGCCTGTAGCATCATCAGTAGTAGTTGGAATCAGCTATAGGAATAGTGTGTGTGCTGTGCCCGGGAGTTAGTGGGCAGCAGCAGGGTTTCCAGGTTGGTGGTTTTCCAGACAAATTGGGCTTCTTATTTATAAACCAGGTGGGTTTTTAACTAGCCAAGATATGGATTTGGGCTACTTTTTGGGCCTTTGGTTGGTTTTTACTTTGGAAACCAGCCAAAAGTTTTTTCTTGCCATAATGTGCCAAGCCTGCATCTCCCAATGCATTTTGGGTTATGTAGTTTTTGTTTAACAATTTGCCAAACTGCCAAGTTTATTGTAAGACTACAATATCCAGCATGCAATGGGACTGACTTGTGTAGAAGTTGAGAGTCACTGGACTCTGTATTCTCACATTTTCCAGTGACTTTCCTCAATTTCAGACAATTTTGGGGCAGAAATTTGCTGGCCACCAAAATGTCTAGAGGTTGAATTGTTTTACCAATATTTATTGAAATTGTATATGTATTCGGGCCTCATGGGACCCCTATACCTCCTGGGCCCCCCTCTGTAGTTACACCCCTGGTGAAAGGGGCAATTTTTTCCCATTTTGCTTCATGGAAAAATGTGCAAATTAGTGAAAATTGAAAAAGGCGTATTCATACCTCCCAACTGTCCCATTTTTAGAGGGACAGTCCCTCTTTTGACAGCTCAACCTGCAGTCCCTCATTTGTACTGGAATGTCCAATTTTTCTGAACAGCCAGAAAAAGAAACAAAGTTTCTAACTTAATTGGCTTTTGGCTAAGAGCCCTGAACAGCCACTGCAGAAGATAAGATACTTTTGTAACAATTTCCAGATAAGCAAATAAGTAATTGTAACAATATAACATAACAGGTCCCTTGGGAAAAGTTAGACTCACAGCTTAAAGGGCAATTCACCTTCATTAGCAAAACAGTAACAATCAGAAAAAAAAACACAGAAATATGTTCAAACTTTCATAACCTGCCAAATTTTGTAAAATGAACATGGTAATTAGGTAGGGTTGCCACCTGGCCGGTATTTTACCGCCCTGGCTGGTAAAAATAACGGCTGATCCCAATGTTTTTAATAAGGAAAAAAGATAAATATATAGGAAGGCTGGTATTTTTTCATGCAATGGGACTGACTTATGTAGAAGTTAGGAGTTCCAAGATTTTGGGAGTCTCCCATCCCATTCTTGCATTTTTAAGTAACTTTCTTCAACTTTAGACAATTTTGGGTCAAAAATGTCTAGAGGTTAACCTGTTTCACCAATATTTATTGAAATTGTATATGTATAAGGGCCTTGTGACCCTATACCTCCTGGGCCCCCTCTGTAGTTACACCCCTGGTTAC
This sequence comes from Xenopus laevis, assembly GCF_017654675.1. Classification (NCBI taxonomy): domain Eukaryota; kingdom Metazoa; phylum Chordata; class Amphibia; order Anura; family Pipidae; genus Xenopus; species Xenopus laevis. The sequence goes on from NC_054371.1 coordinate 220,575,137, forward strand.
GGGCAAACCTGTCCCATTTTGTTTCGTGGAATAATGTGGGAAACAGTGACCATTTGAAAAAGGCATATTATTACATATATTCATTTATCTTCAGACTTTTTTTTTTTCATTGCACATATCGTATGGTATTTTTTTGGGCTACTTTTGAAGTGCCTCTTGTCTAGTTTTCGGCTGGATTTGTAGCTGACATTGGCTGGTTTTAAAAAATAGACCTGGCAACTCTGGCACTGCCCCTAGAAGAGCTGGGCAGCAGTTGGCACTCGGTATCAGCTGTGAGTTTGTGAGCTATACAGTGGCACATGATGGGTATAGGGTATAAGGGTGTGCCTGTAGTGTCAGCAGTAGTAGGAGGAAGAAGCTATAGGAATAGTGTGTGTACTCGGGAGTTAGTGGGCAGCAGTATCAGGCTGGAGCGAGTGTGCAGGAGGAGTGGATTAGCGGCTTCCCCGGGCCCTGCCTCTCGGCGCTGTGGGAGTGAGAGGGGCCCCGCTAATATCCAGTAACATTCATTCTCCCTCCTCCCAGTCTCCGAGCTGCTGTCAGGCGGCCCCGGACATGTGCGCTGAGCGGCGGCGGCGGAGGGACTGACAGACTCGGGGCTAGCGGGGGAGCCGTCACATCTCTCTGTCACCAGCCGGGGCAGCAGCAGCAGCTTCTCACACTCTTGCCCAAACTTCCAGCGGAGCCGGTGCGACTTTGACACAGGGGGGTGGACGCGTCTTCCCTTTATTTTTTGACTTGTTGTCGCTCCCCCTATTGTGTGCGCTTCCGCCTGGCACCAATCAGACCGGCGGCGGCGGCGGAGGAGGAGGAGGCGGGAGTGAGTCGCCGTAAGTAGAGCCATGCCCACCCGAGCCCCGCGCAAGTGACTTGACGGGAGGGAGAGGGGAGGGGATTGCGCGGAGCAGTCGTTGGTGACACCGAATTCAGCCCAAAACAGCACTATCCGGGTTTCGGCTCCGAGTACCCCCCGAATAGTGCTATTTGCGTCTCCATTCGGCTCCCGGCGAATCTCCGCTTTTCTTATTTTCCCCCGTCAGATCTCCGCACCCCCCTATGCCCAGTGCCCGATGCCCACTCTCTGCCCCCCGCGCCCCCAGCAGCTGAAATGAACCAGCGAATGGCCGCCTTAGGGACGGACAAAGAGCTCAGTGATTTACTGGATTTCAGTGCGGTAAGAACCCACGCTGGAGATTAAACTCAATCCAACAACATTATTACCCCCCCCCCCCAAAAGAAAAGAGACCCCCCCATTCTTCCTGCTGCCAAAACACAATTAATACCACCCCCACCCCCACCCTCCAACTCCTGACTTCTCCAATAGTTCCACTCGCAGCCCAGCGGTAAATATCGCACCTTTATTCTTCCATTCGCTCGTTAATTCGCTCGCGTCTTTTCTGCGTTTTTTTTACACATTTTCTGTTCTTGTCTGACTGTGGAGTTTTGCTCTGCCTGTGCCTCATCCTTCACTTTCCTTCTCTTTTTTTTGGAATCTCTCCCATCCCCTTGCACTACTCTTGCACTACTACTCATACTACTACCCACTCCTCTCTCTGTCTCTATCTCTCTGTCTCTATCTCTGTCTCTCTCTCTCTCTGTCTCTCTCTTTGTCTCTATCTCTCTGTCTCTATCCCTCTGTCTCTCTCTCTCTCTCTCTCTCTGGCTTTCACTCACTCTCTCTCTCTCTCTGTCTCTCTCTTTGTCTCTGTCTCTTTGTCTCTCTCTCTCTCTCTCTGTCCCTCTCTCTCTGTGTGTCTCTGTCTCTCTCTCTCGCTCTCTGTCTCTCTCTTTGTCTCTCTCTCTCTCTATGTCTCTCTGTGTCTCCCTCTCTCTCTGTCTCTCTCTCAAGCCTTGGCACTGAAAGTAAGTAAGGGACCAGGGCTGGTTCTGTAATGACCCAGTAAACTGCTTTTCCCCAGGTGATCCCTCGCAGTGTTACATTGTTACTTTTGTGTATCTTTGTTGACATTGGATTCCAGCAGTGGATGTTGTTGCACAAGTGCAGTTGTGTGTGTCTGTGCCCATAGACTGGACCCGCATGGCCGGTTTTCTATATTCAGCCTGGGATTGAGCCGAAGAGAAATGTCCTCTTGCTGAGCGATGGCTTTCGGAAGTTTGGACAGGAAACGTAGCCCCAGGCGTTCGGCAGCAGCCCCTCTCCGCTCCTCGTAGTTTTCATTTGTTAGAGTTTTTTTTCTCCTCGGCACACGCACACACACAGACTCACACACAGACTCAGGGAAGGTGCGTATAGACCAGACACAAACCAATTAGAGTCAAAATGTGAAAGGGAAACAAAAAAAAAAATTGTAGCAGAAATCTGGTTTGAGTTTGCCTGGGTTGGCAGTTTAATGCAGGTGGCGGCTATTTTGGGGGCATTTGTTCATTAAAGAGATGGATATTGAGGCAGCTTGGATGGTTTGGCACAACTTTGATGTTTTTTTTTTTTATGCTGTTGGATATTTATCCCCCCCCCCCGAATCAGAATCTCAAACTTCCCTGAAGTTATTAACTTTTTTTCTTTAATAATGGAGAAATATTGAGAGTATATATATGTGTGTATATGATGCCTCTCACATTCTCAAATTCATCCTTTGCTCTGTTTCTTTCAGATGTTTTCCCCTCCCGTAAGCAGCGGCAAGAATGGACCAACTTCCCTGGCAAGTGGACATTTTTCAGGAACAAGTACGTACAAACCCCTCAATTCCTCTATTTTGATTCTCCTGTTTCGGGGGGGGGGGCACGTGAACCTGTCTAGAAATGATTGTAGATTCTGCTGCTGATTTTTTTGTCATTTTTCTTGGCAAGTGTGCCTTCAGGTTCTGCTTTCAATGCCATGATTTCATACGGAGCTGGCACTGTGTCAATAAAAATACAATACACAAATTAAAATTGCTTTGAAAAATTACTCTTTTTTTTTTGTGTTCGATTAAAATTTTTCTGATTTTTTTTTTTATTTGAACCGAATGAGAAGTCAGCAGTCCCTGCTTGTGTCAGTAAATCTTGGCACACAGAGATGGCATTGCCCTGACACTTTATACTGCAATCGAAACGCCGAGGGGCATGACAGTTTACCTTTAAATTTTTTTTGTTTCTGAAATAAAATTCAATTTTTAAAAAAGTGGCAGGGCTTTAACAGTTGGCAATTAGATTTTTTTTTTTTAAATGATTGGCACTTGCCTATGCCCTGAGCAACCCGTAATATGAAATCATGGCACTGGCTGTCATCCGGTGTTTAGTTTAAATCAGCCGAGGCAGCACTCACTGTGTTTGAAGTTCCATGTGAGCTTTCACTTTCCTGCTTAATAGCAAAGAACATTTTAACTTACTGTACCCCCCCCTCCATTTGCCCCAAATCTCACCGTCACTGTTTCTGCCAGGCTGCTGGATGTTGTAACTCAACTGACAGTTTTGTATTTATTTTCATTGTATTCTGAGCTCGGCACCTTATTTTGCTCAGCGATGTGACTTCCTGTGGGAATACGAGTGTTAACCCATGTTGTCCCTGTTGGTTCTATAAATAAAAATAATTTGCACCACAATTTCCGGAAAAAAAAAAAAAAAAAAATTAAAAAATAATTATGTCAACTTTTATAGTCGCCCCTTGGTGTGGGCTCTGTCTATTTGCAGCTGTTAACAGACTGGCAAGTGGAATTTGGCAAACGGAAGTATTTCCATTTTAAACACCCCCCGGGCAGTTCCCATGATATAAAAGAGTTTGTGAGGCCGCCGGCCAATTTTTTCATTGAGTTGGAATATTTTGCAGGAATTTGGGCATTCTAGCGCTTGGGTGATGCCACCTTCCATGGGGTCCTTAATGTTTGTATTTTTGGTATTAGTACAGGTATGGGACCTGTTATCCAGAATGTTTGGGACCTGGGGTTTTCCAGATAACGCATCTTTCCATAATTTGTATTATTGGTATTAGTACAGGTATGGGACCTGTTATCCAGAATGTTTTGGACCTGGGGTTTTCCAGATAACGCATCTTTTCATAATTTGTATTATTGGTATTAGTACAGGTATGGGACCTGTTATCAAGAATGTTCGGGACCTGGGGTTTTTCAGGATAACGGATCTTTCCATAATTTGTATTATTGGTATTAGTACAGGTATGGGACCTGTTATCCAGAATGTTCGGGACCTGGGGTTTTCCAGATTACGGATCTTTCCATAATTTGTATTATTGGTATTAATACAGGTATGGGACCTGTTATCCAGAATGTTCGAGACCTGGGGTTTTTCAGGATTACGGATCTGTCCATAATTTGTATTATTGGTATTAGTACAGGTAAGGGACCTGTTATTCAGAATGTTCAGGACCTGGGGTTTTCTGGATAACGGATGTTTCCATAATTTGGATCTTCATACCTTAAGTCTACTAGAAAATCATGTAAACATTAAATAAACCCAATAGGCTGGTTTTGCCTCCAATAAGGATTAATTATATCTTAGTTGGGATCAAGAACAAGCTACTGTTTTATTATTACACAGAAAAAGAAAATCATTTTTAAAGATTTGGATTATTTATAATAGAGTCTGTGGGAGACAGCCTTTTTGTAATTCGGAGCTTTCCTGATAACGGGTTTCCAGATAACGGATCCCATACCTGTAGCTGTTTAGGCCTGGAATCATAAAGCAGATTATTATAACTTTGTTGTTGTTGCAATTTGTACGGGACCTGGAGCATATTTGACTCTTGGGGAAGAAATACAGCAATTAAACCTTTAATTTTGGATGGAAAAAGGTGTCCCTCCATGTGCATGCAGAATAAATGTGCTGACGGAATGCAGAATACAGAATGCAATTCCTCCTGTAACCCCCCACTATTATAGAGAAGACGATCAGCCCTTTCTATACAGTATAAATAGCAGCGGCCCTTTCTCTCAAATTCGGCAGGTGCACGGGCTGAGCCAAGAATCAGGATTGTATGACTTATTCATCTGTGTGTGAGTGGGGAAATTGCGGAGCAGCAGCTGTCAGCTTAATGTAGTGCCTTGTTACTCTTTTGGGGGGGGCTTTGTTTATTTAATATTTTCCTTCTGTGGTAGAATAATTTGTTCAGGTATGGCATCCGTTATCCAGAAACCTGTCATCCAGAAAGCTCCAAATTACAGAAAGGCTGTCTTCCATAGATTCCATGTTATCAAAATAATCCAAATGTTTAAAAAGTATTTCCTTTTTCTCTGTAATAATAAAACAGTAGCTTGTACTTGACCCCAACTAAGATATAATTAATCCTTATTAGAAGCAAAAGCAGCCGATTGGGTTTATTCAGTGGAAGGTCACCTCCCATAGACTCCATTTTATCCAAATAATCCAAATTTGTAGAAATAATTTCCTTTTTCTGTGTAATAATAAAACAATAGCTCATTGTTGATCCCAACTAAGATATAATTAATCCTTATTGGAAGCAAAATCAGCCTATTGGGTTTATTTAATGTTTACATGATTTTCTAGTAGACTTAAGGTATGGAGATCCAAATTATGGAAAGATCTGGGATCTGGAAAACCCCATTCAGGATAAAAAAAAAGCTATCCAACATGCGGATTTGGCAATATTTCAGGTTTATATTCTCTGGCGAGTCCATGTTTCACTGCACAGTGTGGGGAGTTCACTACATTATAGACTCGGCATTGGCTCGTGGAGGCTCAGCTCCTAAAATCCTGTTCTATGCGGGGAGGGGGGGGGACGCGGCAGGGGAGAGAGAAAAAGCGGAATGTAACGTGAGACTTCAGCCCTGACATTCCCATGGAGCATTTTTTCACATGAAAGGCCTTTATTTCTCAGCCGGGTAAAGAAACAGCAGTTTGTGTGTTTGATGTTCGCAGGTGTTCAGCAGAGACTATTAAATCCAGCCTCCGCTCAGGGGGGACAGAGGATGGTTTCACCTAAAAGCCTTCCCCTCCTGCCTGAACACAAGAATGTACACATAGAGTTGATAGAAGCTCTTAGGATGCCTTTTTCTTACCCCCTAATGTAATAATCCTTATCGAGAGTTCCAATGGATCTGTTGTTTGGGTCGAAGAAGCAAAGAACGACCAACCTTAGCTTTCTATAAATTTGGAGGCTCTTTTTTACTCTTTTTGTTTAAAATCACATTACAATTATTATGCAGTATTAATTAGAATTATTATGTCCTTTTTTGTTCATCCATATTTCCAGGACAAGGGGATGACACGTTACACACGTTGCTTGACGCGTTTCGGGCACAGTCGCCCTTAATCATAAGCATCTATATTTCCACCCCCAGTTACTTCTCAGGCCCTGTAAGCTTACACGGTGGTATTATTATTATTATTAAGTAATAACGAGGAATAAGTAATATTCATGAAAATAATCAAACATAAATATGAGGCTGTGTTTGGGTGTAATGAGCATTGTAGCAGGTTGTTGTTGACCCTAAGTCTTACAGTGCTTTGAATGACTTTCCTTTGATGGAATGAATGGATCGTTAGTGTCCTAATCTTTTTGCAGTTGGGGAACTTAAGTTCGATTCTGACCAGAGTATGTTTGAGTGGGTTTCGGCCTGTACAAACACATACTTATAGGGTTAATTGAGATGGACCCTGAATCCACGTGTATTCCGGAAGTTGGATTGTAAGTGATGAATTGGCTTCCATGTAAAATATATATTGCTACAGGTACTGCTATCCAGAATGCTCGGGACCTTGGGTTTTCTGGATAATGGATCTTTCTGTAATTTTGATTTTCATACAATCTACTAGAAAATCATGTCAACATTAAATAAACCCAATAGGCTGGTTTTGCCTCCAATAAGGATTAATTATATCTTAGTTGGGATCAAGTACAAGCTACTGTTTTATTATTACACAGAAAAAGGAAATCGTTTTTTAAAAATGTGGATTATTTGATTATAATGGAGTCTATGGGAGACAGGCTTCCCGTAATTCGGAGCATTCTGGATAACGGGTTTCATAAAGGAAATCCATACATTGGCTACTTCTTCATAGCGATGGGCTACCTGGTACCGGAGAAACAACACAGAAATGCGCGTCTGTGCGTTTCTGAGAATCGTAAATGGAAAGAGTGATATTGAATTTTCACGACGATGCCAGAAGAATGTTTGTAACATGGGCCCCGCCGATCTACGTTATATGGGATGGCTCGTTCCACAACAGTAGTGGGTGTATTCAGAATCTTTTGGCAGTTGGCTCGCCGATATATACACTGAAGACTTGGCAGGAGCTGGGAACATGTTTTCACGGTGACCTGGTAGTTTGCACGCTGTAAATCTGTAGCTTTTCTCTGCTCATATAAATACGGCATGGGCATGTATTCACTTTGTATCTGCCCGGCTCCATGAAAAAAGGGCATTAGTGATGGAATGGAGCCAGAATCAATCATGGTTTAATGGTATTTAAGTATCTGTTATCTGGAAACCCGTTATCCAGAAAGTTCTAAATTACGGGAAGGCCATATGCTCCGTTTTAATCAAATACAGGTATGGGATCTGTTATCCAAACTTGGGGTTTTCAGGATAACGGATCTTTCCCTAATACCTTATGTCTACTAGAAAACCATGTAAACATTAAATAAACCCAATAGGCTGGTTTTGCTTCCAATAAGGATTAATTATATCTTAGTTGGGTTCAAGTACAAGCTCCTGTTTTATTATTGCAGAGAAAAAGGAAATCTTTTTTAAACATTTGGATTATTTGGATAAAATTGAGTCTATGGGAGACGGCCTTTTCGTAATGCTTTCTGGATAACGGGGTTCCAGATAAAAATAAATATTTTGAATTCAAATATTTAAAAATGTAATAATAAATAAATAAAACAAGTACCTTGTACGTAATCCCAACTAAGATATAATGGATCCTTATTGAAGGCACACACGGCTACTGGGTTCATTTAATGTTTAGATTATTTTTTAGTAGATTAAAGGTATGGAAATCCAAATTATGGAAAGATCCCTTGTTTGGAAAACATCAGGTCCTCAACATTCTGGATAACAGGTCCCATCCCTGTATCACATATTTCTGTTACGTGTGTAATAAGGGAGCAAATACGACAGTTCATTATCATCATCATCAATATCGTTTGTTCCTTAGGTCCGTAATATAATCACATTCACATGAGCGTTGCGACAAACACGAACCCACACTGAGATACTTGGAGGTGAAGGTCAACAACATTCAGAGGACCCAAACCTCCATATCCCCCCGATTCTTGTTGTTGCTTGTCTCTCTTCAAAGCCCTGTGCTGTGAAACATGTTTATAAAGTAAATAAAGGATTAAAGTCCTCCTTGGTTCTGCGTGGTGCAGCTGCGGATGACATGGATGCAGCTGTAGGAGATATATTAGAACGTTTTGTTTAGCTTCGTTGGTTTCCGCGGCTTATTATGTTCATAGGAACGCAATGCAGCCTAGAGATGCATTAAACGGATACGTCGTTCCCAAATACTGAATACAATTTACATGCTTAGGGCAGAGACACACATGGGGAGATTGGGGGAGATTTAGTTGCCCAGTGACAAATCGCCTCTTCTTCGGGCGACTAATCTCCCTGAACTGCCTTCCCGCCGGCTAGAATCTAAATTGACTGTGGAATGGCACTTGGAGTGCTTTGAAGTTTCCTCGTGAGACAACGTTGAGTGACTTTGGAAGTGCCATCCTGCCGGCGATTTCGATTCTAGCCGGCGGGAATGCAGTTTGGGGAGATTAGTCGTCACTGGGCGACTAATCTCCCCGAATCTCCACGTGTGTCTCTGCCCTGAAAGTGGAAAAGACTGGCCATATATGGGACAGTATTTGCTTCCAACTGTTATTGGCCAACGCCAACCCTAATTGACTGCCTACCCTACCAATATCTACATGAAAATCATTCAGTTGGTGTGAAAATTCAATTCTTCTCAGCCTGTGGATGTGGTCCTCTCTTGGCAGGTCTGCATAGGCTTCAATTATAATTGTTGGCCCAGGGGCCAAACAGTTGTATAGGCTGAATGACTAAGCATGTGGGTGTCCAAATCCCAAACTAACATGTTTGGCAGCCACACCAAACATGCTTCTTATTACAAGTATGAGACCTGTTATCCAGAATGCTCTGGGCCTGGGATTTTTTGGATTACAGATCTTTCCGTAATTTGGATTTTCATACCTTCATAAAGGGATTTTGTCATGGGAATTTTTTTTTTCAAAACACATCAGTTAATAGTGCTGCTCCAGCAGAATTCTGCCCTGAAATTTATTTCTCAAAAGAGCAAACAGATTTTTTTATATTTAAGTTTGAAATCTGACATGAGGCTAGACATATTGTCAATTTCCCAAGGGCCCTCATTCATGTGACTTGTGCTCTAATAAACTTCAGTCACTCTTTACTGCTGTACTGCAAGTTGGAGTGATATCACCCCCTCCCTTTCCCCCCCAGCAGCCCAACAACAGAACAATGGGAAGGAAACCAGATAGCAGCTCCCTAACAAAAGATAACAGCTGCCTGGTAGATCTAAGAACAGCACTAAATAGTAAAATCCAGGTCCCACTGAGACACATTCAGTTACATTGAGTAGGAGAAACAACAGCCTGTCAGAAAGCAGTTCCATCCTAAAGTGCTGGCTCTTTCTGAAAGCACATGACCAGGCAAAATGACCTGAGATGCACCTACACACCAATATTACAACTAAAAAAATATACTTGCTGGTTCAGGAATGAAATTTTATATTGTAAAGTGAATTATGTGTAGGGATGCACCGAATCCAGGATTCGGTTCGGGATTCGGCCTTTTTCAGTAGGATTCGGATTCAGCCGAATCCTTGTGCCCGGCCGAAACCGAATCCGAATATGTAAATTAGGGGTGGGTATGGAAATCACGTGACTTTACATCACAAAAGAAGAATTTTTTTCACTTTTTCCTTTCCTGCCCCTAATTTGCATATGCAAATTTGGATTTGGATTCTGTTCGGTAACATTTTTAAAAATTTTGACTATTTCATTACAATAGAGTCTATGGGAGACAGACATTCCGTAATTCTGGGTTTCCGGATAACAGATCCCATACCCATACCTGCTCCTGTCTCACCCAATAGAGTTCCTTAGTCTGCAGTCTGTTGGTTTGTTTAACAATGTAGAAGATTTAAGAGAATAGCACAACACCATGTATGTTGCAGGTGGGGAGCTTACCCCTTTTATTTAAAGTGACCACCTGTGCATCAACGTTTCGGGGGGATTAACCCTCCCTTCGTCAGGATTGTTTAACAAGACATAAGAACATAAAACTCATATGGTTATAGAATCCCTTTACCTCTTCTTTTCTCTCCAGCAGGACCAATGAGTGTACTTTAAGGGCAAGACAACCCCAAAATAAAAAAAATGCCTAATAAAAAAAATTCACTTTTTTATATATTCTATGGTTTTTAAGTTATGTGTAAATGTATTGCTATTGAAAGCAGTGTCTGCCTGTCTCTTTCTATTCTCTGCACTGCTGGTTCAGACTGTTGATACAATGTAAGAAAAGGCAGCTGATTAGCAGACCTGCCTTTGCTGGGGAACTAAAATGGGCTTATTGGGTTTGGAATTAACATATGATTATATGGAGCTTTTGACAACGCATTTATTGACCTTTATGGTACTTAAGGGCATATTTATCAAGGGTCAAATTTCTAATTGAAAAAACTTTGAAATTTGAATTCAAAAAGACCTACCAAAATTAAGTTGAAGTTTGTTTTGGGTCGAATAGGTCAGTTTTCGATCAAATGCAGTAGGTCCGTTTTCGGCCTAATTCAAATTGTTTGAATCGAAGGAATAGCGCATTCGATCGAATTCGATTCAACGTTTTTTCCAAAATATACTTAGATTCTTCAAAGTCCACCAATTGACTCCAAATAGGTTCTAGGTGGTCCCCTATAGGCTAAAACAGCAATTCGGCTTGTTTTAGATGGCGAATGGTCGAAGTCGAATTTTTAAAGAGACAGCACATGATAAATATCGATAATCAAATTCTCAAATTTTTTGCAAATTCGAATCAAATTTGGGCTATTCCCTAGTCAAAGTACACAAAAATAGCTCGAAATTCAAATTTTTTCAATTCGAAAATTCACCTCGACCTTTGATAAATCATATTTATTATAATGGGTTTTTAATGTAGGTTTTTATGCATTGTTTTTTTGACTTTGTCTTACCTACAACATTGCTATTTAAGAATTATATCTTAATCTTTTGATCGGAATGGGAGAGGTTTACCAAGGTTTAAATTTTGTTTGCTGGTTTTGTGTTGTAATTGCGAGAAGGTATGAAACGCGTAAGGTGGAATACCATGCAGTCTGTATGTATATTACATTTTTTTTTCTCTTTATTTTTTGTGTTTTTCCAACAAATACATACATTGTATCTTTCTATACTTCTCTAAGGAGTAAGCTCTAACTTATATTACATTTTTAACATGGATTTTAAAGGAGAATAAGAATGTACCAGTGCATTATACTCATTTAGATATAGAAGAATTGTGCTTAAAAAAGTAGTGTTTCAGGCTGATTTATTGAATATTTATGCAAAAACCCTACTAGTCCCTCCCTTCTCTTCCGCTTCCTGCTCCTTGAATTCCCAGGCTGTGTAGGGGAGCCGGAGGCTCTCAGCTCACTGCACTGTAGGACAGGAACCAATCAGCAGCTAGCAGGACCTGATAGGGAACTGAAGCCTGTCTGTGCTTGTGTGACTGCAGGGCTGAGATTGGCTGTCCCCCTCCTACTGTGCTTCTGGCATGGACCATTCATGGTGCATGAATGCCTATTCAATTATAAACGTTACCCAAGTGTTAAGATATGTAAAGGAGGATTAATAATCAAAAAGTCAGGGAAGAAAACTCACAGTTCACCCCAGTCTGAAGGTGAAAAACAACAAGAAAAATGTGAGTATTTCCAAAAATAAAAATGATTTAAAAGTACAAAAACATTTATTAGAACATGAGGACCAAAGCCTGATGGGTTTCGTGCCTCCTGGGGCACTTACTCATAGCGGCAGAATTCCAAGCTTTTATCTGTGTACTTAGGGAATAGTCCAAATTCAATTCGAATTTCAAAAAAATTAAAAAATTTGAATATCGAAATTTATCATGTACTGTCTCTTTAAAAATTCGACTTCGACCATTCACCATCTGAAACCTGGCGAATTGTTGTTTTAGCCTATGGGGGTTCCTCTTAGAACTTAGTTGGAGTCAATTGGTGGACTTTTGGTGGAAAAACCTTGAATCGAATATGGAAATATTAGATCAAAAACTGACCTATATGACCAAAAAAAACTTCGACTTCATTTCGGTTGTCTTTTTTTAATTCGAATTTCGACGTTTTTTAAATTCGAAATTCGACCCTTGATAAATATGCCCCATAGACTGTTGGCCTTCTCCCTGTACACTCCTTATATAGGGAGTGTGACCAAAAAAAAGCAAGCACGCGTCAACCAATTAGAAGGTGTAAGACAAAAAAGTGGCCTCATCTAATAAATTACAATACAGGGAGGCACATATATCAAAGGTTGAATTTCGAATTCATGTGAGCTTTTTAAAACTCCCATTAAACTCCTATAAATTCGAAATTTATTAATAAAAACAAAAAACTCGGACAAATTGAAACGCCCCCCCGAAAACTTGAATTGAATTTGAATCAAATTCAATCAAACTCGATTCAAGTTTTTTCTCTGAAAAAAACGCAAATGTCAGGAAGGCTGCAAACTTCTCCAAACTGATCCCTGAACCTGATCCCTGGACCTCTCCCATTGACAGCAATTCGGCAGGTTTTAGGTGGTGAATAGTAAAATTCGAATTCTTAATGGGTCAGAGTATGATAAATCTCGAAAATCGAATTTAGATTTTTTTTAAAAAACTCGAATCTAATTTGAATAACTCCCTAGTCGGATTTGACAGTTTTGATCGTAAAAGAATGTAAAAATTCAAATTTTCAATTTGACCCTTGATAAATCTGCCCCTTAGTGAAGTACGTGATATCATACAAAGAAATTTAATGTAAAACTAATGAAAGAAAATAATAGAGACATTTATTTTTACAAAGAAATATATAAATAAAGAAATAAATTATATGAAAAGCAATACATTAACTAATTTAAAATAAGTTCTATAAGTACTATATTGCCATGGGTTACTGCACAGGTGCAAATTTGCCCAATTTTTATTAGTGAGTTCCACGGCCTTCAAACTGTCATGCTGGAAGGAGGCAGCTTGAATTATATTCCCTATTCCTTTTCATTAAATATTTGTTTTCAAGTTTAAGCAGTGTTGCTGCTTTTGTCCTGTGATTGTACCTGCCACTTGCATATAGTGAAAGTCCTGTAGTTGTAGATTGGGACCAGTGGTTCTGTCCCTGCCATTTGCGGCGTTTGCTGGTAATTCCAGTTTGAGAGCAGCGTCTCCAGGCAGAGATTAAATAGTTGTATAATGGCGGCACTTTATTGTTCCCGTACTGCAGTGGGAAATAACAGCCTTGTTTAATTGTGTTCTTTGTGTCATGGTTATGTGCTGTTTTATTGTGTAATCCATAGTTTATACGCAGTGCGCATGACAGTTTGATGGGACTTTTTCCATTAATGTGCTGGGACGTTTCAGTAGGGGTTTCGGCTCTCTCTGTAGAATGGCCTGCAATTTGCTTTTGGTTAGATGGTGATAAGACAGAACATATTTCCCAAACACTGAATGGGGATAATTACGTTAATGGAGCAATAGAATTAAAGGGGCAAACTGCAGGTCTTGTATCCCATAGTAACCAATAAGAATTTGGTCTTCAGACGGACGAGCAGTACATGCTAACTGATAAATATTGAGCTACGTTTTTATTTATTACCTTCCCCCCAAAGCCAGAATCTTGAAACCCACACTAAGGGGGTTATTTATTAAAGCTGAAATTTTTCTGGTTAGGCTTTTAAAGGGGAAAACTAAAATCGTTCGAGATTTATTATACCTCGAAGCTGCAAAAAGTCCAAATCTGAAAATACTCCACCTCAAACCTGTCGAGTTCCTGTAGAAGTCAATGGCAGACGTCCCTTTTTCAATTTGAAGGTATTGTGGTCTGCGCTGGGTTTTTGTACGATAATCTGAAAAAAGCGGGGAAAACTGGGAAAAAATTGAGCGATCGGGAGTGAGATCCAAAACATTTGTACCATTAGGTGGCAGATTTATCAAAGGTTGAAGTGAAAATTCAAATTAAATTATTAAATTTTTGACTCGGGAATAGTCCAAACTCGAATTTGAAAAAAAATTCAAAATTCGAATATCAAAATTTATCATGTACTGTCTCTTTAAAAATTAGATTTCAACCATTCGCCATCTAAAAACTGGCGAATTGCTGTTTTAGCCTATGGGGGACCTCCTAGAAGCTATTTGGAGTCAATTGATGGGAAAAACTTTGATTCGTACAATTCGAATGCGCTATTACTTCGATTCGTATGATTCGAATTCGGACTAATTCGAAAGAATATGAACTATTCACCTGCAAAAAAAACGTCGACTTTTTTTTAAAAAAATTCGGTTGGTCTTTTTGAATACGAATTTCGAAGTTTTTCAAATTCGAAATTCGACCCTTGATAAATCTGCCCCTTAGAGTTTTTTCATAATTTTATCAAGAATTTTTCCGAACCAAATTTTTCTAAGTTATTTTATTAATAAATAATAAATAAATAAATAAATGATAATCATGAAACCATGCATTACAGGTATAGGACCTGCTATCCAGAATACTCAGGACTGTGGTTTTTCCATTTAAGGGTTCTTTCAGTTATTTGGATCTCCATACCTTAAGTCAGTTAAAAAAACATTTAAACTTAAAGGGGCATATTTATCAAGGGTCGAATTTCGAATTGAAAAAACGTTGAAATTCAAATTCAAAAAGACCAACCGAAATTAAGTCTTAGTTTTTTTTTTTTGGTTGAATAGGTCAGTTTTCTATCAAATAGGTCTATATTTGGCCAAATTCGAATAGTTCGAATCGAAGGAATAGCGAATTAGATCGAATTTGATTCAAAGTTCAACAATTGACTCCAAATAGGTTCTAGGAGGTCCCCCATAGGTTTAAACAACAATTTGACAGGTTTTAGATGGCAAATGGTCGAAGTCGAATTTTTAAAGAGACAGTACATGATAAATTTCGATATTCGAATTTTCGATCTTTATTCAAATTTGAATCGAATTTAGACTATCTATTGAAGTACGCAAAAAATTGCTCGAAATTAGAATCTTTTTCATTTGAAAAAATCACCTCGACCTTTGATAAATCTACCCCTAAATAAACCCAATAAGATTGTTTTGGTTCCAAGTGTATCTTAGTTGGGATCAAGTCGAAGGTAATGTTTTATTATTACAGAGGAAAAATGAAATAATTATTCAAACTTTGAATTATTTAATTATAATTGAGTGTATTAGGAGATGATCTTCCTGTAATTCGGTGCTTTCTGAATAATGGGTTTCTGGATGACGGATCCTATACCTGTACTTCTGGGCAACCTGCTACAATAAATCCTGCCCAGAAGTTCCGTCTATTTCAAATTTGTTCTGTGATACAGTGGGGACACTGGAGACTGAGCACCTGGCAAGGGGAGGATAAGCGGTGAGCTTGAGCGGTCTCTATGTGTGTTTTTACTTGCTATACCTGTACTGCTGTGCAAATAAAAGTAGACCTTATTAGGCCAGACACTAGTCCTGAAGCTCTAGTCTAAGGAATGTAATATGTGCCCTTTAGGGCATTTTCACGTGTACCCGGGCAGATCCCAGAATCAGAGTGTAGCTTATACAGGCACAGATGAAATATTTGAACACGGAAAAAAAATAATAAAGTATAAAAGTATAAATATTTGATGTTTTACATAATAACTCTTTAATCAATAAATATTAACCATAGGTGTTCTATCACAAACACATGGACAAAAAAGTAGAGGGATCTAGACACATATTGTTTCCCAACCATAAATAAATTAATTAGAAAAGTTAAGCAAAAAATAGTTAATAATGATATATATGATTATAATTAATGAATGAACTCAATAGAAATAATTAATTACTATACAATAGTCAGAAAAAAATCAAAACAAATCAAATAATTAAAAAAAGATTAAAGGGGAACTAAAGTCTAAAATAGAGTAATGCTAGAAATGCTGTATTTTGCATACTAAATATGAACATGCACTTAATGCACCAGAAGCCTAATCAAACAAATGATTTATGCTTTCAAAGTTGCCTGCAGGGGGTCACCATCTTGTAACTTTGTTAAACATTTTTGCAAGACTGTGCACATGCTCAGTGTGGTCTGGGCTTCACTTGGGAGGCTAAGCTTAGGGATCGTCATAAATTATCAAAACAACACAAATAATATCTGCCATAGAAGCCGATACAGCAAAGACTAATTAATAATCAGAATATGCACTGGGTCTGTGGATACAAATCTCTACACAGTCGCTGGCTGCTCTACAGGGAAACAAATAAAGCTGCTCGAGTTCGGGAAGTAAGATGGGTGATGGAGGGCTCCCCCTGCTGTTTGAAAGTATGATCGTTTCCCTGCAGAGCAGTTAGGGACCGTCCGCCAATCGGCAGCTGTCAAAGCAAGTAAAACAAAGGGAGAATTTTACTGCATACAGTCAGGTTTATTATAAAAACGGTACACTTTTTTTTTAGTAAAGGATATTAGAGATGGAGTTCTTTTTCATTAAAGAAAGTAAAAATGGGATTTTATTTTTTTGCCTTTACATCCCCTTAAGTCAAATATGGCATTTTTTTTGTACTTTGAAACTTTCCCCCTGTGAGCCATTGCATTGCATTGCATGTTTTGAAACACCAGGGACCCTTGTTTGGGAAAAAAAGCAACATGTAAAAGGGGTCAATGGGGGTCCATTGGTTCCAATGAGATCCAGAAGTAACTAGCACCCTATATCTGTTCATTTGTTTGTCCATGGCATTCTGAACCCTAAGCTGTATTTAACTGGGGAGCTGGCAACTAAAATGGGATGGTATGGTCATCTGATTGTGTTAACTAGATGCAGTGCTGGAGAGAAAACTGGGGCCTCTGGTTTTGGAAAGGGGGATTTCATAAATCATATTCTGTCTCTCAATGGGTCCATTAGCACTGCCTACAAGAAGGTTTCTAATCTCATCATGACTCTGAACACCCCTCCCTCCTCTTACAGCGATTAAAAGAATATGCATAGTATCCAAGCCCATGCAATGTTAAAATATCCCTCAACAAGCAGATGTCACAAAGGCACAATAGGGAAGATCTGCATTAATATCAAGGCTGTTTCTTTTCATCTTCCCTGATGAAAGCACCGATATTGGCGTTGAAAATACACTCGCAGCTGGAAAAAACGAACGTATCCAGGAAAACATGATCTTGACTTGCCTTGACTTTTGCTTGCGAATTCTAATTGTCCAACATCCTTCTTGTTGGCTGGTTTGCATTGAACTGAATCTGAATAAAAGAAAATGAATTTCCATTCATGTCTCGTTGGGCATAATACTTCATCAGTGGATTCCAGTCTCAATTCTGAATGTGTGTTTGCGCTGAATTGTGGGTCTATTTTGAGAGACGCTCCTGTATATCAAGGAGAGAATCTGGTTCCATGCAGATGGGGACAGGACCGCCATCAGAAATCACAGGGCCCCATACGACAAAATTTCCTGGGCCCCCTGGGCTGCGCCCACTGCAAGCCCCACCTACAGGTCCGCCCACCCCACAGGTCCGCCCCCCACCACACAGTAAAAAAACAAAAAAAAATATTGGTGGCTCGGGTTCCCACATGTTAATAAAAAATAAAAAGATATTGGTGGTCAGGGCCCCCCATATAAAAACATTTGTGGCCAGGGCCCCCCCATTAAAAAATATTGGTGGCTAGGACCCCACATGAGAAAAAAAAAGGGTGGACAGGGCCCCCCCACATTATAAGAAAATTGGTAGCCAGGGCCCCTTAAACGTCCATGCCTTCCTAAAGTCAACAGCTCTCAGAAAGATGGGGGGCCCGGCTAATCAAGTAAGTGTGGCGTGGCTGGGCCCCCCTTACCCTCGGGCCCCCTACAACTCTCCCCCCTGTCCCCCCCCTGATGGCTGCCCTGGATGGGGGTACACAGAGTGCTAATGACAATAATTAAAATGCTCTGAACTGTTAATAGTTGTGTCCAACTATAGGGGTCAGGGCACACAGGCAGATTCGGGGAGATTAGTCTCCTCTTCTTCGGGGCGACTAATCTCCAGAACTGCCTCTACTCCCGCGGGCTAAAATGCAAATCACCGGCGGGATGGCACTCAGATCGATTTGTTTTCCTGAAGTTGCCTGACGAGGAAACATTGGGCAACTTTGGAAAACAAATCGCTCCGAGTGCCATCCCGCCGGCGATTTACATTTTAGCTGGCAGGAAGGCAGGCGAGGCAGTTCAGGGAGATTAGTCGCCCCGGAGAAGAGGAGGTTTGTCGCCGGGCCTGTGTACCTTGACCCTAATGTACGGACGTGGCATGCAGGAGTTAGTATGAAAGTGCTGACATCCATGTTCTTCATGCAATAACTCTACCAATGCATCAACGCTTCTGTAAAGGAGTAGGATTGCCAGTAGATCAAGGCACTTAGACCAGCAAGATTTTCGTGAATCAGACTTCCCTGGCAATGACCTGAATCTCAGGGTCTTAGGATTGTACAGTTTCATTTCCTAGGGCCTACTAGGATTGAGGGCCCACCATCACGCCTTTCACCAACTGTTTTATTTTGATTAAACATATCCAACACATAATCAACATATCCATTACATTTCTCATAACTATAGACACTTCTGTTAGAACAAATATTCCTAGGGATATTTTTTTGTAAAAAAAACTGATATTTGTTATTACAGGGTTTTCTCCTCCCTTCTCTGTTGGTCCAGGGTGGTGCACGTGGACCTCTTGTCTGTTTCAGTAAGCACAGGCTAATCTTTCATTTCTTAAGGTGACCATACACAAATGTTGCTTGTGAGCCACAGGTTGGGGATCACTGCCTAATATCATGGAAATTTGGCTTATAAGAGATGAAGCAATTGCAATGGCATCACGAATGATACCAGAAGATGGGTCCCTTAAAATGCACTATTTGTTCCATGAGTGATGATAACTTCATTGCATGAATTAGAATATTTTCCCAGAAGCACTCCAATTGTAATTAAAGTTATGTGTATGTTATATATAAAAGACAGTATATTCTCATAAATATCCAATATGGAAGCTCCTTGCGTGTAAAGCAAAGCAATGCTGGCCATGGGGATTCTCTCATTTCCTTTAGAACATATACAAAACACATGTTTTAACTTAAACTCTACTTGTAAGTTTAGAAAATGTCAGCATTCCCAAAGATATTGCAATGAAATACATATCACAGATGCTTTTAAGAAGAAGATTGGGAAGAAGCCGATGCTAAACGTGTAATCAAATTATTTCAGTCTGATTTGACTGATCAGTCATAAAGTTTCCTTCACATTTGATGTTAAATACTTTAGCTCACATGATTACATTGGAAATGCATCTTCCAAATCGACAAAATAAATGCACTAACACAAGCGACTCGTTTCAGGGCATTGCGTCCGGAACAGGAAGGCAGGGCACCGTAAGGATTAATGAATGTGATTGGTCTCCTTGGTCATCTCATGCACGTGCGTTTCAAGGGAAGCCAAGCTTAGCTTCTATTGGCTGACTGATATTTTGTTAAGGGCTGATCAATGGGGATAATATGTGTTCCTGCACCCTTGTCACTCTTGCTATAACCAAACACTTAGTTCCTTTGACAAAAAATACAATTTATCCAGTTTTAGAAGTACAATAGTCCAGGATTTGTTCCCTTTCTGATTGGTACTATAAAATGTAAAGATCATAGCTTTAATTTTAAACATTTATATTTGCTGACCTTCTCAGAACATTCCTTGGCATTCATCTCAATCGGAGCAATTTTCCGCAGGTTTTAGATTCGGCCGAATTCAGTAGGCCTGAATCTAAAACCTTTAGACAATATCACAATAAAAGCACAATGCACAAGCAGTTCCCCCCCCCCCAGATTTACATTAATTTGCATATGCTAATTAGGATTAAATTCTGTATTCGCCCAAATCCGAAAATATGTATTCGGTCCAAAGGCTTTGGTGCATCCCTATATGTGTGTGTGTTCGCATATGTGTGTGTTTGTCTCTTGGCTGTTAACTAAACTGCCTTGCTCGCCTTGTAAAATCACTTACTTTTGTTTACCGACAGGGCTAACTGGATTTTTATGGCACATTGAAATTGATGTAAGATAAAGATCATGTTTCTACTCATCACGCTGGTTTTACAACACAATGCCTCGGAATGTATTCACTTTCATGTCTGTGATAAAACGCCATTACATTTCCATCATGCAGCCCTCCAGGTTCTCTCTTTTTTTGTTCCTTGTCTTGAAGAATACTTGATGGGAATCTGTTCTCCTTCATGAAAGACTGGTGGCCTGTGTTCTGTCATTGACATTGTTATTTTAATGCACTAAGAACTAGCATATTCTGGCTCAGTTCTAGGCAGAAGGCTTTGTACGTTCTAGTGAAGGTGCGAGTTCAAGGCTTTGTAGTCAAGAGTAGAGCTGTGCAACTGGAGGCCCGTGAGTCTATTGCAGCTCTTTAGGCTTATGACATGGGTGCCCCCCCAGTTGCACCGTTTTACTGTATTATGCCAACGATACCCAGGCAGGAATTGGCAGCCTTCATTCACTCCTGGAAAGGAAACTGCAAAGATAGTGCCTCAGTGAAGGCTTTGGATCTCTGCATTTTCTGGCTGGGTATCATAGGCATAATATATAATTTGCAGGAGGGAGCAGAAGGCAGTGTAAAGAATGAAATGCGTTTTTCTTGTCCTTTAAAAAAGTACAGAACATTTTGCTCCCTTTCCATTGATGTTATTGGGAAAATCTCCCATTTCGTGATTCCCACTGACATTGATGGGGTGATCTACACATGTCAACTCATCTGTAATTTATGGAGTCATCCTCATTTATCCCCCCTCACCCAGCCACTCGCAGTAACAGGTCAGTCACTCATTGTCAGTAATTTGCATCTGAAAATTGAACCTACCTACTCCATTATAATTGTCACCTGAAGTCCTCCATTATCCATTTGGAGCAGGGGAGCAGGAAGCATGACAGGGGGCAAGGTCGGAGCAGAGCCTAAAGGAGGTAAGGCCAAAATGCACCTGGATCCCTTTGGATCTTGATTGGCACCTCTGGGGGATGTTTTGAGCTAGTGAATGTGGCCCCAACTTGTACAAGGATAGGTAAAGATGTCACTTGAAGTTATCAAATATCTATTTGAAGCAGTGAGCATGGCAGGGGTTGTGTCGGGGCAGATCAGGGGCATGGCAGGGCTCAGGGAAGATCAGAGGCATGGTAGGGGTCAGGGCAGTCCAAGGGAAGAGCCTAGAGGGGGCAAGACCAAGATGCACCTGGATCCCTTTGGCTCTTGGTTGGCACCTAGGGGGGAAGTTTTGAGCTAGTGAATGTGTCCCAAACTTGTCCAAGGATCGCTAAATAATGTCAGGGTCCCCAACTGGGCCTGCAGTAAATATTGCTTTTGTTTTTCCGCCTCCCACATTTTCTTTCCATTTTCTCTTTGCGGATACAGTATGCAATATTAATATTCCATGGTTCCATGCCAGTTTCCCAAATATCCATTTGTGGTATTATTTGCTCCTCTGGGGACCGGTGCCTTTGGCTGCCATTTGCAGACATTTTTGTGGAAGTGGTTTATTAAGCTGCAGCCCTGATTGCATCTTTTAGCTCCCGTCAATTGCTTTTTAAGAACAGTTATCAGAACTGGCATCAGATGTCTTTTGGAGCTTATTGTCTGCGCAACACACTTTCTGGCACGTAGCATGCCAATCAGCCCAACATAAATAGCTTTTAATAGGTAAATGTAGCCAACATTTTAAAAACAAAAGGACATTTTAATTGAGTTTAGTTGATTTTAACCCTCCAGGTATTCTTATATTGTTAGAGAGCCACTGTACCCTCATATTCTTCTGCTGAACTGGGCTTAGTTTTATAACGCATTGTTTTATAATGTATGCTTTTATAAACCTATAGAATTGTGCTCCTGTTAATTGTTCCATCTATGGCCAATTACGTTGGTGATGACCCAAAATGACATTAGACCAGATGCCTGGATTCATGGATGTGTCTTCTTCTACCTTATCGTTGGAGGTTATAACACAATAGGAAGGCTAGGGGTGGGGATATGTTTACATATTTACAGAAACCTGGGTTAAAAATCATGTGGAGTCTAGAATTCATATTTAAAATTTAAGGTTTGGTCCTTTGGAGGTTTACAACCCCCTCGCTTTGCCCTTTGTTTTGACTGTACTGTTTTGTTAGGAGCAGTCCTTTGTGCTAGGAACAAACATGGAGTACGTTGATTTTTATGGTGTCGTTTTTATTTCTAAATTACACTGTTTACACTGCAAATAATTCACTCTACCATATACAATTTCATTCCTAATCCAACATGTGTATTTTTAGTTGTAATATTGATGTGTAGGAGCCATCTCAGGCATTTTGCCTGGTCATGTGCTTTTAAAAAGAGCCAGTACTGCACTATGGAATTGCTTTCTGGCTATTATTTCTCCTTCTCAATGTAATAGAATTTGTCGTAGTGGGACATGGATTTTTACTATTGAGTGCAGTTCATAGATCTACCAGGCATCTGGTTACCTTCCTATTGTTCTGCTGATGGGCTGCTGGGGGTGAAGTGTGGGGGTTGATATTACTCCAACTTGCAGTGCAGCAGTAAAGAGTGACTGAAGTTTATCAGAGCCCAAGTCACATGACTGGGGGCACCTGGGAATTTAGCAATCTGTCCAGCTCCATGTCAGATTTTAGAAATTAAAAATCTGTTTGCTCTTTTAAAAAAGGGATTTTAGTGCAGAATTCTGCTGGAGCACCACTTTTAACTGATGCTTTTGAAAAAAAAACATGTTTTCCCATGACAGTATGCCTTTAATTTCCCTGTTTGCCTTATTTAGCTCAAGAAATAACAAAAAACAGTGATAATTATTGATAAAAACAATAGACAAAAAGTAAGTTCAGCACAAGCCCTAATTATTGCACTTATGTTGAACAAGGGAGTTTAATACCCTTTTAATATTTCCATTATCTAAATAGGAAGGGGAATATTAGATTATAAAATGAGTAATAGAAAACCTACCGTGAGGCTCATATAAACAATGGGCTAATTTGCACCTGGGCAATAACCCATCAATGGTTTGAATTCATTGTTTACCGTGCAGGTGGTTGGAAAAAGCCAGTCACTGATTGGTTGCTATGGGTTACTGCCCAGGTGCAAATTTGTCCAGTGTTTATAAATGAGCCCCAGTGTTTCTTTCATTGGCTGCTGAGATCTCCATGTCTTATGCATACTGATGAAAAACAAGCAAGTGGAACCCCACAACCTACCTCTACATGGTACACACAATTAAAGGTGGCCATACACTGAGAGATCCACTCGTTGTCGATGTCACAAAACGAGCGGATCTCTCCCCAATATTGAGGTGGGTGATATCGGGCTGATCCGAGTGTGGGCCCTAGGGCCCAACGATCAGATCATAATGAAGGAAAAACGGGCAGTCAGATTGCAGGACTGCATCAACGAACAGATGGGGCCTCGATCCTTTCCGATTGACATTTAGCCGACTTTCGGCCAAATATCGTTCGAGAAAGCGCGTCCGAGGGCCCCATACATGGGCCAATAAGTTGCTGACTGGGTCGTTACTTGTATTTCTTGTCCCCCCTCCCCAATAAAAGCCCTGTGATTATTCTGTTCCAATACCATTTCTACAAATTGCGCCTGTTTCCCCAAGTTGGAATATTACCATAAAACAAATAGGCTTTCTGCATGGCGTGCTCTTTATTTATATATTTTACAGATGTCAGAAAATCCTTTGTCAGTTGAATCGGAGCATAAAAATAAATCTTGTTCTCTTTTTTTATGCCTTTGTATATTTTTTAAACATTATCCCATGATTTAAATGTTATCTTAAGGGGAAACTAACTGTGATGTGTTGCCTTTCGCCTGCTGCACCGACGAATGTTTACACTCCCTTAAGTTATATGTTATGTCAGCTGCAGAAATTGGAAGACTAACAAACACCTTATGGGCCCTTTTTTATGGCATCTCCTCTTGTATCCATACATACATCTGCAGTCGAGCAAGTGACTGACACCACGTGAACTACCACTTCGGGCTATAATCAGCATGCCGCACAGGGGAAAAAAAAACAGCAATACAATCATGAAAACTGAATTAAATTATTGCACATTCTTTGTGATTTTGCATTACGTTTTATTATCCAATTCGGCTGACATGAAAACAGGGATGTGTTAGCCAAGGTGATGCCACAGTGAGAGGCTCAATGCTGTATAAATATAGATGTCGGGTCACAGTAAGGTGCAAATGGGCCGCAGGGTCCTGGAGGAAATGGTTTTGTTGATCCAGAGCATCTGTGTGTATATTATAGACGAATATGCATTAAAATGAACCTTCGGTAGGATATACTGTTGACAGTAGCACTTAAAGGGGATATAAACCTAACAAAAACATTCTGCTTAATGAAAGATAATGTGATTCCAAGCAACTTTCCAAAATACATGTTCAAATTTTTTCTAGTTACTTCTAAATTGAATTGCTGTTTAAAGCAGCGCATGTGTGTCCATTTTTGTTCGCTGTGTTCTCTTTCTAGTAACTAAGTAGCAGAGGTCGACCTTTTGTGTAACAAAGTAGCAGAGTTCATGTATGTAACAAAGTAGCAGAGGGCAGCCTTGTACGTTTCTTTATTAACATTAACATGTATTTATATAGCGGCAACATATTTCGCAGCGCTGTGTTTCTTCCTGGGTCTGTTAATCAGATGGCTTCTGCTACATTGTTTCAAAATTCAGAGAGTAGAGAGGGAACAGACAGATACTGCTTTCAACAGCAATTGCATTTATAAATAAGATAACCATTAACAATGTGTAATGGATGTACAGTATATTGGGAGGTTCCTATAGCCTGCACAGAGAGATAGGATTGGCTTTTCCAATATCAAGATGGGTGGGCCATGGTTTCTTTTTTTAGCATCCACTTCATCCACTCTTAACAAAGTTCTGAGAGAGGACGCTTTCATTGTTATTCTCTGAAATTAATATTTTTTCATGGATTCTTACTTTTCGATGGTGTACGAGAAGAGAAATGGTTCATTTGTCAGATGTAAGTGGACATTGCTTCCTTTTGGGTCATCTCCATCGTTGGTTTCACCAGACCATCTTGTGATCCCACAGGGTCTGTCTATTAAGAATATAAGTTGTGGAAGGTCATTAACTAAACTGCATACAACAGAGGCTGCACCTCCTTCTCTGCACCGTTGAACCCTCATGGTGTTGCATGACCGCCACTCCCAGTATCACGCAGCACTTTAGGGGAGCTTGAGAAACCTGGAATCTGTTATTCAAAAACAGCTAATCCACAGATAGTTTTAGATGGATGTTTTTATCATACAGGTTATTTTTCATGAATTATGTTGCTGAGTACATATATACACAATGTCTAAGGTCTGTGAGATACTTTGTCCCTAAGGTCTTGTTGAGTAAAGCCAATCAAGGAGTCTGAATTGTTTCCCATTAATTTACTACAGAGGGACCAGTTTCTGGAGGTGTTATTTCCCATACATAGTGGAGCATATAAAGAGAAATAGACTAAACTAACCACTTCATTGCACATTTCACTCTTGCATGTAAATTCCTGAACATTATGACCTGCGTCTGCACTGCTGTTCTTCAGATTCTTTCCTTTGACCTTTTTGTGACTTTCCTCTTGTCAAGTATTTACGACTCTCAAGCATCCGATCTGCATTTTCCTATCATTCCCCCCAGGTTTTTTCTATAGCACAAGAAATGTATCCAGAGAGAAACCAAGTTCAAAACACACTGGATGTGTGCAGAGTTTTTTTTCTGGGGTGGGGGGGGGGCACACCTGCCTTGCAAATGGTTCAGCCAGTAAAAGTGTATGTTTTCTCATCTTCATGGAATCTCCTTTAGTTTACATACACAGAAGTGAGGGGCTTATTTTTTTAGGCAATGCAATGCTCTTGACTTTCCAATGACCTCAATAGATTGCCTTGTGCATTGGGTCAGTATTTGAATCTCAGTAGTCCTGCAGGTTTGTTGGCTGATTGGATACATGCTTTTTAAAACCAATAGAAGATACCTGCTGGTTTGGTTGCTATGGGTTACTAGAAATTAAATGATCTTTGCACATGTTTTTACATTGCCCATGTCTCGGCTATAACTCAGCTCAGCACTGCAAACCTCCAGGTTTGTTGGCCGATTGGAAACAGGCTTTTCCAAACTAATAAATACTATCTGCTGGTTGGTTGCTATGGGTTTACTAGAAATTAAATGTTTTTTGCACGTGTTATTACATTGCCTATGTCTACGCTATAACTCAGCCCAGCATTGCAAACCTATGTGAAAGTTAAGCTTGCTCCTTCTCTGTGTTTTTGTGGGAATCTCCAGTTGACTCCTAACTTGCTGAGTCTTTGAACTATTTTCCTTTTGCACGCCACTGATCTTTATTGCCCCCTAATTGAACAAACATATCCAGGTGAGAGGTAATGTGCTCACATTATACACTGTTTAGGGGGCTGCACTTTATCCATCACCTTCTATTTGATATTGAAAGTATGTTTCCACTTCTTGTATTTTATATGTTGTTTGCTTTCCTCAAAAGTTTAATTTAATTTAAAATTAGGCCCATCATATATACAGTTACTGATGAGTAAATACCTAAAGCCATGGTATCTTGCATTGCTTGGGTGCTATAGAAAAAATATTTGGTTTTCTGAAAATGTTCTAAATCCAATGGGGAATATACGGAAGAAGGGTCAGAACTTAGGCTAGGTTGATGGCTGTGCCAGATTGAAGGGGGAGCAAGAGAGCAGATGGGGAAGCAGGGAGTAAGGGAGAGCAGCGTGGGAGTGGCAGGGTGTGTGTGAGCAAGTGGGTGGGGGGGGGTGACAGGCAGGGTGCTGGGCCATGTAGTATTGCCTTTGGTGCCATTAATCTGATCAGCTCATGCACATTAAGCTAGCCATACACTTGAAGATTTGCTAGCTTGGAGAGGTCACCAAACAAGTAGATCTGTCCCTGATATGCCCACCTTAAGGTGGGCAACATTGGGCTGATCTGATCATTGGGCCAAATGAGATACAGGTGGTCGGAGTGAGGACCACATCAACAAGCCGATGCAGTTCTTGCTTCAATGGGATTTTCAAACTTTTATGATCGATAAAAACTTTTATGATCGATATCTGGCCAGATATCAGAGGGCCAATATTGTGCACATTGAATTGGAGAGGGGTGGCCTGAAGTGAGGAGTGCATAGGGCAGCTACACCAGTCACTGCCATAGGTACCCTGGCAATATTGTCCCATTGGATTTCACCCAATACCTATAAATCAGTTTCTCTCAGGCAAACTCATCTGTCATTCATTGATTCGATACAGGAATCCAGGATTCAGTTCAGAATTTGGCCATTTTTTAGCAGGATTCAGATTCGGCTGAATCCAAGTGCCTGGCTGAATCGAATCCGAATCCAAAAAATCACATGACACAAATGAGGAAGTCACATTTTTTTTAGCCACACACTGTGCGTGCGGTTCTCTTTCCCCCCTTGTTTCCCTGATTTACAAATGGAAATTAGGGGTCAGAGTCGGCCAAATCTTTCGCACTGGTTACGGTGCATTTGTAATAATTGCTCAGAAGGACCCTGTACCATTGTGCATTCAGGCTTTAGAAAAGATTCCCTAAAAAAAAATGCTTTTTTATTTCTAGAATATTCTATAAAATAAAATATTCCAACGTCCATATGTTTCATCCTACAAGAAGGAGCTGCATTCTGGATATTGGGGAGGCGGAGCGGGCAAAAGTTTTAGCAGGATAAATACAAACCATAAATGTATTGTAACAAAAATAAACCCCAGTCCTCACCTTTCAACCTCTCCAAAATGGGGGAATTCACTGTACAGTTGTACTCCGGCAGAACACTCCGAGCAAGAGAGTTGGTCTCACTGGCAGTCCATTAATTTGCTCAAATTAAATATTATCTTTGAATATTTAAAGGTTAAACGTACACTGATAATGGATTTAGACAGCCATTAAGCTGTAATTGCTCCCTAATGCTGTTAATAACAGCCGTTTTCATCTAACTCACTAAAAATTGGCTAAAAGCACATCGGGGCTTCCTCTCCTTCCCCCATTAATGCGGCTATTTGTTTAACTTACATTTGCTTTCAGCAAAGTGGAGGAAACGGTTCTTTGTTAAACAGTCGCATGAACTGGGAATACAGAGCGGCGGAATGAGAAGAGCGAGTTGAGTGCTGAGGGCGAAACGTAGGAAAGTCAGGGGGAGGCAGAGCATGTATAAGTGTACCCTCCACGAATCTTCTCTTTCTTCTGCCCCGTCCCGCCAGAATAGGAATTGCATTCGAAGTTTTGAGCCTCGCCAAATAAAAAGGCATGAATAAAACAAAAAACCTATTTTGCCTCCACATTGGTTTGCCACCTCTTTGAAAAAAAAATACCAGCCTTTCTTATTTACTGTAGATTCCATATTTTGCCTCCACTACTCAGTGCTAATTATGTAATAATTATTCTACCTCGTCGACTGTATACTGCCTCCATATTCCCATATTCTACTTCCTCTGCTGTATATTGCTTCCTTATTCCCATTATCTACTTCCACGGCTGTATACTGCTTCCATATTCCCATATTCTACCTGAATAGAAAGATGAGTAATAAAAAGTAGCAATAACAGTACAATTGTAGCCTTACAGGGCATTTATTTTTTAACTGGGGTCAGTGACCCTCATTTGAAAGCTGGAAATAGTCAAAGTAATAATAATAAGTAAAACAATTAAAAAATATAAAACAGAAAAAATGAAGACCAATTGAAAAGTTGCTTAGAATTAGCCATTCTATAACATACTAAAAGTTAACTTAAAGATGAACCACCCTCAAAACCCATTTTTTAAAAAAAGAAAATCTAAAATAAAAAAAAGGGGAGCACTTTTCTGCTTTAATTGTAGATAGGCTTTTCATCCTTTTTAAGTAAATAATCATAGAAGAAAAACTATACTCATTTAAGGCTCTCCTTGACCTTTTTTGTTCAGTAAAAAAATAAAAACTAGGTAAATAGATAGGCTGTGCAAAATAAAAAATGTATCTAATATAGTTAGTTATGCAAAAATGTAATGTATAAAGGCTGGAGTGACTGGATGTGTAACATAATAGCCAGAACACTACTTCCTGCTTTTCAGCTCTCTTGGTTTCCACTGATTGGTTACCAGGCAGTAACCAATCAGTGACTTGAGGGGGTGCACATGGGTCATAACTGTTGCTTTTGAATGTATGCTGAATGTATGATGTGGGCCCCCTTATAGTCGCTGACTAACTCAGAGTTAGAGAGCTGAAAAGCAGGAAGTAGTGTTCTGGCTATTATGTTACACATCCAGTCACTCCAGCCTTTCTAACTACATTAGAAACTTTTTTTTATTTTGCACAGCCTATCTATTTACCAGTTTTTTTTATTGTTATACTGAACTGTTCCTTTAAAGAGATCATCCACTGGTGGAAAAGTAGTAAAGTGAGCCAGTAAGTGAATCAGTCAGGTTTCTGGCATACGTCCCAACATATCTTTTCATATTGTTTAAAGAAGACTTGAGATCTTTAACAAAGAAAAAAAAACCCGTGCTCCAAAATGCAGCCAGGCATATTAATGGCAAGACTATTATGTAATATAGGTTCTTTCTTGAAATTACAAATCTGTTCCTAAGTAACTCATTACAGTGAAATTATCACCGGCGGAAAGTAAAATATCTCTTTGCAATTTGGAACTCTTCTTTTTTTTTTCCCTCTCCTTGCCGAGGCTCAGCTCCATAATCATACCGACGCAGATTCTTTTCACGAGACAAATGGAGAGACAGCTAAAAATGAAGAAATGGAAATTATAATGTACATTGGTTTCAATTACTGAGATGTTTCTGGTGGGGGGGGAGGAGCTTTTTTTAGTGTTTTAAATGTTGGGGCAGAAAAAGTGCACCGGGTGTTTCAGGATGAAAAAAACAGAAGATTACAATTTTTCTTAATTTCGGTATGAGTCTGGTCCATAGGATATTCTGCAAACTATAAATATTGTGTTTATACTGTATAAAAATAGGCTTTTTTATGTTTTCATATCATTTTTGAGATATTAAGGGACATGGTACGGGTGTGTGAACTGTTATCCAGAATTCTTGGGACCTGGGCTTTTCTAGATAAGCTTTCCATAATTTGCATCTCCATACTACTAAAATATTTTAATGAAACCCAGTAGAATTATTTTGTTTCCAATAAGGATTCATTATATTTTAGGTGGAGTCAAGTAAAGGGTACACTTTTATTATTACAGAGAAAAAGGAAATCATTTTTAAAAATGTAATTATTTGGATAAAAAGAGTCTATGGGAGACGGCCTTCCAGTAATTTGGAGCTTTCCGGGTAATGGATTTCCAGATAATTGTTCCTGTACCTGTACTGTAATCCAGGGGATGTGGCTTGCCTGAAATGGAAACTCTCTATAGCCAATACAGCTCTCAAGAGTCTTATAGAGGTACATATAGGAGGGCAATATGAGGTGCCATACTTGTAGAGTTGGTGGCTGCTTCTTGGCTGCCTCGTAGTTGGCAGTGATCTCAGAGCAGCCGGAGCATGCTCACTGAAAGCCAAGACCAGGTCAGATGGCCCCTTTGCATGGGAATCAATTAAAGGAGAAGGAATGCTCTTATCCAAGGGGGTGGAGCCAAATGTTAGGGCAGAATACTTCACCTGCCTGGTGCACTCAGGCCCAGGCTGTGGCATGTGCATCGTGTTGATGGGGGTGCTCACGAGGACTGGCAGGCATGAGGACCATGTGAAATTAGGGAAAGGAAGGACTTGCGATAAAGCAATCTTCTTCCTTCTTTCTTTGCATGGCCGCACATAGCAGTAGAGTTAAAAGCCGAACTTTAACAAAAAAGTCTGCTTTTTTGCTTTACTGTGCATGTGTTGGCCGTTGGACTTTGAAGAAAGAAGAAGGGAAGAAGAGGATCACTTATTTTAAAGTACCCGGGGCTGGTGCAGTTTTTTGCCAACAGTAGCCCGGGTATCAATAACGATCCTTAGTGGATGCTGTAACATTTGGCACCCTCCTTGGATTTCCTTAGATTTCCTTCTCCTCTACTACTGCCTTAGATATTCTTGGAACTATGGCTAAATGTTATATCCTTGCCATGTCTTTAACCTTTATATGAGCATGGGCTCAATAATAAGACCTATTCACGGTGGGACTTGCTATGCACAAAGAAATGCCTACAAGGTAACATCACATGCCACGGCATACTACTTTTTTTTACCACTGAATTGTGCATGATGCAAGGCAAGAGCAGCGTCTTAATTAGCCACTGCAGATAATCTAGGCTCATTTAACGAGCAGCTGATTTATAACCCATTGTGCGCAGAAACCTACAGTGCCATAAACTGCACCTGTTATCCTTTGAGCAGCTCTCATTTCTGAGTTTTGTTTCCCTTTAACTGGATTTCGCTAAACAACATTTTCAGTAACCAGTCTTGTGATTCGTAGTTTCGTCCTGCATTTAAATACAGATGTCCCTTCGCTTTTTTTTTTTTATTCCCCAGTGTGAAGAATATGCCCCATGTTTGCAGAGCGAACATTTCTGATAAGCGTAATTAGCGATGAACGAATATCTGGTGACATTTTGTATCAGGTGTAACTTTGTCAGACATAGAATTGTTTCCGATTTGTTACCCCCCTTTTCCTTTGAAGCGACTCCGTAGCGCAAAGTATTGCCGGATCAGACGCATATTTGGCTGTTTTTGTGTTTCTTTAAATGGTGATTATGTCCCTTCCAGAGCAGTCGCTTCAGATGTAAATATCTAATGAATCTCATCAAATAACATTTCAACTTCCCTGCGATATTTTGTAACATATTCTCCGGCATCACATTCCCGGTAACAATGGCTGAAATGAGCATGAATTGGAAGGTTGTATTCAGAGCCAGGGATGTGCAGCTGTTTGTGACGTCGGAGGGAGCGCTGAATGGAATGAGATTCAGTCTCCCCGGGCGCATTAAAGCTGCCTGTATCCACACAACTGAATGGGCTTGTCATCGTTTCTCGCCTTTCTTTCTTTCCCCCCAGTTCTGAGTTGTCGAAGGATCTTCACAAAGTTCAATCTCCTCGTTGAAAAAGAAGCAGAGATCGACTTGGCCGATTCCATCTTTACTGCCTGATTCTGGTCATTGCTAATTATAGGTGTTATGGTTATAATTTTCATACACAATTATATCTGCTCGTTTGGCGATCGCCAAATGAGGGGATCTTTCCCCGATGCGCCCACCCACCACAGGGTGATATTAGGTTAATCTGAATGTTCAGCCCTAGGGCCAAACTATTGGATTACAATGAAGAGAATGGGCGCTGGCGGGTTGTAGGTCCAAATCAACTAGCCGTCGCAGTTTGCCTGATTTTTGTCCTGATATCGATTGGGTAGACCCATTGGAAACCCCCATACACTGGTATATAAGCTGACGAATCAGTCTAAAGGAGCAATATCAGCAGCTTTAAAGGAGAACTATCGCAGAAAATGGAAATTTAATATAAGCTTCATCATACTGAAATAAGAGACTTGAAATAATCAAGTTTATGTTCACTATTCCTCTCTCAGCATCTGTTTCTCTTCATTCTCTCTTCATGCAGCAGTTGGGTGTCAGATAATCATTGACAGTTAAGGTGGCCATAGACGCAAAGATCCGCTCGTTTGGCAACATCGCCAAACGAGCGGATCTTTCCCCGATATGCCATTAACGAGCATGACTATATCGGGGGTAATCTGATTGTTTGGCCGTACGGCCGAAGGATCCAATTACAATGTGCCATGGGCTCCGGCGGGATCGATCGGTCAAAATCAAACCTGACCAAACGACCGATCTCCGTCAGACGAAAGATGTCGGCACACACCACACACGATCAGAAAAATCCTCGATTCGTATGATAGGATCTGTGTGTCTATGGCTCCTTTAGATACAATATATCTTATAGGGGGCTCCTTTTACCTAGAAGATGTATTAGATGTCACTCTATTAAACTCACCAGACATCACGGGGTACAGTATATCAAAGAGTGACGTTAGAAATCGACACAGTCCTCTAGAGTGAAATTCCGCCACTCTCCATTCATTTCTATGGGATTTTTAAAAGAGTATTTATCAATGGGTGAAAGTAAAAGTTCATCCTTTAATAAATACACCTTTAAAAATCCCATAGAAATGAATGGAGAGTGGCGGAATTTCACTCTAGTGGACTGCGGCAATCTCTAACGTCACTCTTTGATATATACCCCAATGTCTCTCTACATGCAGAATTTGTGCAAAAGGCAGTTATTTTGTTAGATTTTGTTTGTACTGGAATCAGTTATTTGAGTGAGCTCTAATTCATCTGCTAGGAAAGGAGCCCCCCTATAAGATATATTGGATCTAACTGTCAATGAATATCTGACACCCAACTTCTGCATGAAGAGAGAATGAAGAGAAGCAGATGCTGAGAAAGGAATAGTGGAGATAAACTTGATTATTTCAGAAATGATGCAGAATTTTGAATTGATTATATTTTGAAAGTTTCTTATTTCAGTATGAGGAAGCTTATGTTAAATGTTCATTTTCTTGATAGTTCCCCATTTATCTGCCCCTGTATGGCCACCTTTAGTGAATGTTTTATACTGATAATTACTGACTTCTTGGTGGTCCAAGATCCTCTTTTTTGGTCCGATAGTTGGAAAGGCTCTGTTTTCCCCATAACAAGGTTATGGATGGATAAACATCGGCCATATTCAGTTCTCAGAGAAAACAGCTTTCTTTCTCATGGTTTATCTTGGTTGAAGCCTATAAGCAAGTTTACAATGAAATACATTCGTCTCGTCGGTGACCCCGAGTTACAGTACTATCCAAGGCAGAAAATTAGCAGTCACCCCAAATCTTAGCCTAATGTCTGAATTACGCCATTAGAAATCTGATTAGCAATTGATCTGGATCTTGCCAACCACAAAGTACAGGTATGGGATCTGTTATCTGGAAACCAGTATACCGCCTTCTTGTAGGCAATAGCTTCAGTGTACTCATAGCGGCCAGCATCAATAAACTCAGTTACTTGCACCTGAAAATGATGTACAGGGATGGCAACCGTTATCCAGAAAGCTCCAAATTACAGGAAGGTCGTCTCCCATTGATTCCATTTTAATCAAATAATTCAAACTATTAAAAATTATTTCCTATTTCTCCTATAAAACAGTACCTTCTACTTGATCCCAACTGAGATAGAATTAAACAGTCATATTATTTAATAAAATATTTTTTAGTAGACTTAAGTTATGCAGATCCAAATTACAGAAAGACCCCTATCTGGAAAACCCCAGGTCAATCTGTATAACAGGTCCTAAACCTGTATTTTTTGCATCCATAAATATATGTAAAGTCAAATATTTATTACAGAAAAGGGCACATTTACTAAGCTCAAAAAAAAAATCTAATTTCTAAGTATTTTTTTTGGGTACGTCGACCATCGAATGGGTCAAATTCGATCGAAGTCGATCGATTGGAACGATTCGAAGTAAAAATCGTTCGACTATTCAACCATTCGATAGTCTAAGTACTGTCTCTGTGAAAAATAATTCGACTTCATACTTCGCCACTTTAAACCTACCGAGGTACAATGTTAGCCTATGGGGATCTTCCCCAGCACTTTTCTAACATTTTTTTGATCGAAGAAAAATCCTTCGATCGATCGCCTAAAATCGATTGAATCGTTCGATTCGAACGATTTTTACTTCGATCGATCGATCAAAGGATTTGCTCTAAATCCTTCGAATTCGATATTCGAATTCGAAGGATTTAAATTCGAGGGTTTATTAACCCTCGAAATTTGACCCTTGATAAATGTGCCCCTAAATGTTAGTGGTGTCATTTAAGCAATTATCCTACATCTGCTCTCCATGGTCCTGAAGAATTTCCCTTTAACCTGAGGTGGGACAGTCCTGAATCTTAGACCTCAAAAGGGCATGAGGAAACTGGGCAAGGTCTTGGGCAATCTGGGCATAGAGGTTGTAACTGAGGCTTAATTATAAAGAGCTGGTAGCTCTGGCAGCCCCAAAGATAAATGAAACATAAATATGGACCTTGGAGTGACAGGATAATATCTCATTCACATAATCAAGGGGAAACATCACGCCCTTCCGTGCAGTAGATAACTGGAAGGCTGAGTCAAATGAAAAGATTCATGAGGAGGAATTAAAGGGTAACTGTCTACACTATTAGAAATAACAAAACGTATTGTGTATATTTTAATTATTTTCACAGCAGTTTCCTGGATAATGGATCTTTCTATAATTTGGATCTTCATACCTTAAGTCTCCTAGAAAACCATATAAACATTAAATAAACCCAATAGGCTGGTTTTGCGTCCAATATGGATTAATCATATCTTAGTTGGGATCAAGTACAAGTTACTGTTTTATTATTACAGAGGAAAAAGGAAATCATTTTAAAAATTTGGATTTTAATAAAATGGAGTCTCTGGGAGACATCCTTTCCGTTATTATGAACTTTCTGGATAACGGGAATCCAGATAACGGATCCCATGCCTATATAACATCACCGAATACTGATCCCAATGGACAGATGTTGTGGGCCTCTCATAGTCTTTATTGCTTCATTCTGGGGGTTATTTATCAAAGGTCGAATGTTAGAGTTTCTTATACCTCGAATGATCTCACAACTCGAATGGTTTCTTATTTTAGTAAAAACTCATATAGAAATAAACACAATTCTGCGAGCTCGAGCTGTGAAATCCACGCGCAAAAACTTGAATTGCTCGAATTATTCGAGTTTTCGGCAGAACCCTCTGAAAAAAGAAACGGAACATAATGGAGGCTATTAACTTCTGCCATTGACGCCTATGTGACCTCGACAAGTTTTAGATGGTGTATCTTCAGATTCAAGCTATTTTCAGGGTTGGGGTGTAATAAATCTCCAATAATTTGAGGGTTTTTTTAACCCGAAGTTTTGACCAAAAAATATCAACTCGAAAACTTTAATTTTTGTGGAAAACACAACTTAATAAATTACTAGGGATGCACAGAATCCACTATTTTGGATTCGGCCAAAACCCCGAATCCTTCGCAAAGGATTCGGCTGAATACCGAACCGAATCCGAATCCTAATTTGCATATGCAAATTAGGGACAGAAATCATTTTTTACTTCCTTGTTTTCTGACAAACAGTCACACAATTTCCCTCCCCACCCCTAATTTGCATATGCAAATTCGGATTCGGTTCGGCCGGGCAAAAGGATTTGGCCGAATCCGAATCCTGCTGAAAAAGGCTGAATCCCGAACCGAATCCTGGATTCGGTGCATCCCTATATATAACGCTCTCTATAAGAGTCCTGCAGCGGGTCAGTTACCTGCAAAAAAGCAGGTACCCTGCGGAACAAGGGTAGGATTTTCAGGTGCAGTTATAGCTGCGGATCTAAATTTCTTATCTTATAATATATTTTAGTCCTTTTAAAATTTAAAAACCGTGTTTCTGTCCCCACCCACTTTGATGATGTCACTTCCGTGTTGCAGCCACATCACTTCCTGTTTGATGATGGTCAGCAGTAGGGATGCACTGAATCCACTATTTTGGATTCGGCCGAACCCCCGAATCCTTCTTGAAAGATTCGGCCGAATACCGAATTGAATCCTCATTTGCATATGCAAATTAGCAGTAGGAAGAGGACATTTTTTTTCTTCCTTCTTTTGTGACAAAAAAGTCGATTTCCCTGCATATGCAAATTAGGATTTGCTTTGGCCTGGCAGAAGGATTCCACCGAATTTGAATCCTGCTGAAAAAGGCGAATTGTGGCTGAATCCCGAACCAAATCGTGGATTCGGTGCATCCCTAGACAGCAGGTTGCGGGTTGGTTGCGGATAATGCAGTTTCGGGTCCGGGTCAGCTAGCGGATTAAAGATGGGTAAATATGCGAGGTTGCGGTTCGGGTCGCGGGCTGTGGGTTTGGATCGGGTCAGAGTCTTAGAAATTTGTTCCGCGCAGGCCTCTACCCTCTATGTCCACGTATGTGTTGTCTCGCTTGCTCCTTTGGACACTATGAAACATTAGTCCATATGTTGAAGTGCACGGATCACATATATGTCTTGTGACATGGATATAATTGCAGTCATGAAGTAGAAATACTATATACAAAAGCTAGACAGAGGCAAATATGTACATTTTTATTGGTGTACCTGTCTCACTAATCAATTACAGCGAGTTAAGAGGTGTCTTTTGCAGAGCTGGGGGCTAGTTAACTTTTAGTATGATGTAGAGAGTGATGTTGTGCAATTGGTTTTCAATTTTTATTGTTTGTGGTTTTTGAGTTATTTAGCTTTTTATTCAGCAGCTCTCCAGTTTGCAGTTTCGGCAATTGGGTTGCTAAGGTCCAAATTACCCTAGCAATCATGCATTGATTTGCATAAGAGACTAGAATATGCAATAATTTTAACTCATTTATCAACCATTTTTCTCGGCAAAAATTGGAGCGTCAAAACCTCATGACAAAATCAAGTGTCAATTTGAAATGTGCGATTCACGCTCTGAAAAACCGAGTTTTCCCGAGCGAAGACTCAACTTTTTTCAGGATAATCCAGCGCAGATCACAATGTCAAGAAACGACTTCAGGGATTGACTTCTACAGGACCTCGACAGGTTTGAGATGGAGTAAACCTCAATCTGAAAAAAATCGAGGTTTAATAAGTGGGCCCCTTAATGTCTAGCCTTACAGAGAATTATTTTTTAGATAGGGTCAGTGACCCCCATTTGAAAGCTGGAAAGCTAACTAAAATTTTTTAAAATATAAATAATGAAGACCAATTGCAAAGTTGCTTAGAATTAGCCATTCTAGAACATACTAAAAGTTACCTTAAAGGTGAACCACCCCTTAAACCTCCCCCCCCAGTGATTCTATGTTTCCTTTGTTCCTTAATAACCACAGGAGAAAGGTGTCTGTAGAGCTTACAGTCTTTTAAAGGGTCTTAATGTGCTGTTGCTGCTAATTCTTTTATCATTCCTACCTCCAACTGTATCTCCTCGGCCCCTACAATTTTCAGGAATATTTTCCCCTTTTTTCGGAACCCTTTAAAGTCAACTCTCTGTAATGTCCAAAGGGAACAAGGTCTTTAATGCTGAACAAACAGGTGGGAATAGTTGAATATTAGGGCTAAATTCTATGACTTTATTAATGGAGTCACATCCAGGCGCGTCACAATTTTACAAACAAATGTCAATGTCAGGAATTATTAGCGTCGCCGAAGTTAGAAAGTGACATTAGCAAACTAATCAAATCAGCATCACCTTGGCAGTTAACATATTTATTACAAATTGATGTTGATTTCAAATATTGAGGTTAATTATAGGAGCTGACACTGGATTTGCGTGGTTATTAAATATAGGCTTGAAAGTGACTGACATATATCAAGGTATCATTATGGCGGCGCGGAAATGATTGTAACACGGCAGCAGCCTACAATTAGTCTCTCTTTTTTTTTTTTTCCTTTATTCCTCAATTTTCTTGCGCGGGTTTTGATACCCTTCTGTGTTCATTTATTATTAATCTCCCGACTGGAGTTTAACAGCTACAATTTTGTTTTGGTGACCTTGAGAAAGAGTCATTATTTGCCAGCCCAGTTTATTAGAAGAGGAATCACATGGCATATAAACACGATTTTAACGAAGGAACCAGCAATTAGAGTACAGCTTTTTGTTTCCCAAAGATGAGCACAATTCTTGGTATATTTTAGAAGAGGTCTATTAAAGGAGAAGTAAAGTCATCTTGCACTTGGGGGTGCCAAATGTTAGGCCCGGGGTTATACCAGTGAGCACCACGGAACGATCCTCTTCCAACATCTTCTTTCTTCAAGTTTCCTGGGGGAAAAGCATGCGCAGTTGAATTAAATAGCCGACTTTTTAGTTAAGTTCTACTGCACATTAGAAGCCACGCAAAAGTGGAAGAGGATCACTCTGTGGTGCTCACTGGTATAACCCCGGGTCGGTGCAGTTTTCTGCTAATAGTGCACTGAAATCCATTTCTCAAAAGAGCAAATTGATTTTTTATATTCAATTTTGAAATCTGACATGGGGCTAGACATATTGTCAGTTTCCCAGCTGCCCCAGTCATATGACTTGTGCAAGCACTTTAGGATGGAACTACTTTCTGGCAGGCTGTTATTTCTCCTACTTAATGTAACTGAATCAGTCTCAGTGGGACTTGGCTGTTACTATTG
Source organism: Xenopus laevis (assembly GCF_017654675.1). Classification (NCBI taxonomy): domain Eukaryota; kingdom Metazoa; phylum Chordata; class Amphibia; order Anura; family Pipidae; genus Xenopus; species Xenopus laevis. Next base: position 220,614,546 of record NC_054371.1, read on the forward strand.
AGTGCTGTTCTTAGATCTACCAGGCAGCTGTTATCTTGGTTAGGGAGCTGTTATCTGGTTACCTTCCCATTGTTCTTTTGTTTGGCTGCTGGGGGGGGGGGGGGAAGGAGGGGGTGATATCACTCCAACTTGCAGTACAGCAGTAAAGAGTGACTGAAGTTTATCAGAGCCCAAGTCACATGACTGGGGGCAGTTGGGAAATTGACAAAATGTCTAGCCCCATGTCAGATTTCAAAATTGTATATAAAAAAATGTGTTTGCTCTTTTGAGAAATGGATTTCAGTGCAGAATTCTGCTGGAGCAGCACTATTAACTGATGTGTTTTCCCATGACAGTATCCCTTTAAATCAATACAATCACTTGTGGTGCCTAACATTAGGCACCCCAAGTGCATGAAGACTTTCCTTCTCCTTTAATCAAACAAAAACAAATCCGCTAACCAATGACTTTCTGCATTTAGTTAAAGTCAGAATGCTGTTGCCCATGCCTCCAGAGTTAGTCAGTGACTATAAGGGGGGCCACATGGGACATAACAGTTTAGTGAGTTTGTAATTGATCCTCAGCATTCAACTCAGATTCAAAAGCAACAGGTATGACGCACGTGCCCCCCCTCAAGTCTCTGATTGGTTACTACCTGGTAACCAATCAGTGAAAGCCAAGAGAGCTGAAAAGCAGGAAGTAGTGTTCTGGCTATTATGTTACACATCCAGTCACTCCAGTTTTAGTACTAGGGATGCACCGAATCCAGGATTCGGTTCAGGATTCGTCCTTTTTTAGCAGGATTTGGATCCGACTAAATCATTCTGCCCAGCCAAACCGAAACTGAATCCTAATTTGCATATGCAAATTAGGGATGGGGAGGGAAATCGCATGACTTTTTGTCACAAAACAAGGAAGTAAAAAATGTTTCCCCTTCCCATATCTAACTTGCATATGCAAATTAGGATTCAAATCTGGTTCGGTATTCGGCCAAATCTTTCGCAAAGGATTCTGGGGTTCGGCCAAATCCAAAAAAATGGATTTGGTGCATCCCTACTTTATACATTACATTTTGGCTAACTAATTACAGTATGTTAGAAACATTTTTTATTTTGCACCGCCTATCTATTTACCCAGTACTGAACTGTTTGTTTAAGGAAGGGAGGAGCTACTCCTTAAACTTTAATGGGGGTATGTAATAAAAGTCGGTAACGGAAAAAACTATTAAGCAATGCGAAAAGTTACGCCTTTTTTCCTTTGTGCAAATTTAATATAGCTTTAGCAAAGCCGGAAACTGTTTAGCAACCACTTGGAGGCTTGCGAATTTTATATTTTACGCCAATGCACAGTCAATGTACGGTAATAAAAAAATTTTACTGAAAAAGTTATGTTTGTTTCAAAAGATTGCGACACTTTCAAGCACTTCTTAAAAGTTCGAATTAAAATTCGCAGTGCAATAACAGTTTAAGGAAGTATATTACATTGCGAGATGAGGTTTTTTATTCCTATTGGGGCAAATTGTTTTTCTCTTTGCGACTTTTATTACATTCCCCCACTAAGATGCCCTTAATACAAGGTCCTGCTTATTTACTCTTGTATACTGATCTTCAACTTGAATTGGTGTCTGTCTGTTTGCCTTAGTCCTTTATAAGCCGTTTGCATTCCTAGGGCTCTTACAGATGAACGTTTGAAGCTGCGCCCCCCTGCATTCCGTTTCTATGTTCAGCCGCAGGGGAGCGCAGGAATAGACGCATTCAGTTTTTTTCAATGGGGCTGTACTCACACAGGCGCATGTAGGTGCCGAACGCAGGTTGAGACGCAACATGCTGCATTTTTCCTGCGTTCGGCGCCTACATGCGCCTGTGTGAGTACAGCCCCATTGGAAAAACTGAATGCGTCTACTCCTGCGCTCCCCTGCGGCTGAACGCATAAAAACGGAACGCGAGCGCAGCTTCAAAGCTCGTCTGTAAGAGCCCTAAGTATTGCAAATAGAACAGTCAATTTAGAATTCCAGTTGGTTAGTCTGAGGGCAAGAACCCTGATTGTATGACAGACAATGGAGCGTTTGAAGAGCCTGTTCTGAATGAGTCTTGCCCGAGGCACAATCATCACTTTGTGTCATTAGTTGGATCAGAAATAGTGATGGGCGAATAAATATGGCAGGCACGAATTTGCGGCTAATTTCCACATTTCTCCAGTGAATACATTTGCGAAACTGCAGTGAAAATTCGTTGGCGTCGATAGTCAACATTATTCGGACGACCATTGACTTTAACGCGAGTTTTCGCAAATTGACGCGGGCGTCAAAATTCGTGTTTCGCCATTTCGCGAGAAATTCGCAAATCTTTCGCGAAGCATAATGGGACAAATTCGCCCATCGCTGATCATAAATAACAGAACCTGCCAAAGTATTTATTCAGGGGCCCTGCCACCAGTAAGGACAAGCCCAGGTCACTCCAATACAGGGAAAGGTTCAGCACCAACGTTATTGAATGTTAAAGCCAAGCTTTAAATTCTACCAGCCTGCATTATCATTTTGGCCCTGTGGGGGTGCAGTTTCAGTGGAGTCTAAGAGCGACACGTCATTTTACCCACAACTAGAAGCAGTATGGCATCTCCCATTCATATCAATAAAAGGTAGATTATTCACTTGGATTTTCCACAATAAAACATGTCTTTAATGTTTCCTAAACATTTTCAATAAAAGCAATGCTTGTGATTTCTGCATGAATACCATGGGGCAGATTTATCAAGGGTCGAATTTCGAGTTTATGGGAGTACTTGAAATTTGAAGAAAAAAAAATAACGAATCAAATTTTTTTAAAACAATTGAATTTTTTAAATTTGGGTGAATAGGATAGACCTGCTAGCTCGAATCGAATTTGAATCGAATTCGATTCGAGTTTTTGCACCAAAAAAAAAAAATGTGATTTTTAGTTGTCCCCCAAATGACTCCAAATTGTTTGTAGGAGGTCCCGTATAGGCTTAAACACCAATTTGGCAGGTTTTAGATGGCAAATAGTCCAATTCGAATTCTTAAAGGGACCGTACATAATAAATTTCGAATTTTGATTTTTTTTTTTTAAAACTCAAATCTCGAATTTGGATTATTCCCTAGTTGAATTAAACAAATATAAACTCGAAATTGGAATTTCTAAAATTCAAATTTTCAATTCAACCCTTGAAAAATCTGCCCCTATGTGTCCGGTGTATGTTCATGGTATATAAATACAAACTATATATATATATATATATTATAAACTGTAGCTGATGAGAATCCCAGTCTGTAACAAATTGGTTTTCTCCCATCTGCATTTCCATACTAACAGGGAAAGCCTTAGTACAGGTATGGGACCTGTTATCCAGAATGTTCAGGACCTGGGGTTTTCCTGATAACGTATCTTTCCAAAATTTGGATCTTCATACCTTAAATCTGATAGAAAACCCTGTAAAAATTAAATAAACCCAATAGGCTGGTTTTGTTTCCAATAAGGATTAATTATATCTAAGGGCAGGACTACATGAGCGATTCAGCCGCAATCCGACGCGCTGCGCAAAAATCGCAGGCGTTACGTCGGATGCAACGGAAACAAGGTAAGTAATGGCAGTGTCAGATTGTGTCGCATTGTTGATGCGACGCGACACGACTGTCAGATGCAGACGCAGCATTTTGCATAGCACGTCGGATCGCGGCTGAATCGGCCGTATAGTCCTGCCCTAAGTTGGGATCAAGTACAAGCTACTGTTTTATTATTACAGAGAAAAAGGAAATTGTTTTTAAAAATTTGGATCATTTGGATAAAATGGAGTCTATGGGAGACGGCCTTCCTGTAATTCAGAGCTTTCTGGATAATGGGTTTCCGGATAATGGATCCCATACCTGTACTTGATGTATAGACACATAAACACCACCCCACCATATTTAAAAAAAAAAATGCAGTGATTGATACAGGTCTGCTGTAACAATGCGGCTTAAAGGTGAGAGAGATTGGGCTACAGACCCCCAAATTTGTGAGGCGGTGTCACTATGGAGCATTCAAACCTATATTATATAATGCCTTGATGATATTATACAGTGAAACCTCAATATTACACCCCCTGATTTGAATGTTTTTTTTTTGTGCTCCCACCAATATATAATGCATTTCCCTGATTTTACATTTTCCAGGATTTTACACCATGTTTTTCCTCTGGTCCCCTGAAAATTGTAAAATGATGGGTCTGCTGTGTTAAGGTGGCCATACATGGAGAGATCCGCTCGCTTGGCGATGTCGCCAAACGAGCGGATGTCCCTCTGATATGCCCACCTTGAGGTGGCCAATATCGGGCTGATCCGATCTTGGGCCCTAAGCGGGACCGCATCAACGAACAGATGCGGCCACGATCCAACGGGATTTTTAGTCCCTTCCGATCAAGATCTGGCCAACTTTCGGCCAGATCTCAATCGGGGAAGCCCATCGGGGGGCCCCATACACGGGCCAATAAGCTGCCGACTCGGTCTGTCGGCAGCTTTTATCAGCCCGTGTATGGCCACCTTTAGACGTAGTTTCTCTTTTTGATGAAGAACCCATTTACCCTTTGAGTAGCACCAATATAAAATGCAGAAGCAGTGAAAAAGTGCCGGTGATGTTGATTCTGTGTATTAAGGCTATTCTAAAGCTTATGAGAAAAGTGCTTCACCCAACCCCCCTGTTCTAAAGTGAGTGGGGAAAGGGATAATATAATATTAACCTTAAAAATACATTTGGAGGGGGGACTGTACAATTTAAAGTCAGCTGCTAATCACGAGGATAGTTAGTCACCGTTTCCACATGGGACTACACTGAGCTCCCACCTTATAGAGGCTGAAAATAGTAAACTCTTGCTCATGACATACAGGGTTTTTTTTTTTATTAAAGTCTGAATGCTCTAAATTCGAGATGTATTATACCCCGAGGCTGAAAATCCACCTACCGGCCGGGGTTGTATATAAATCAACGGGAGAGGCCCCTTTCCTATTTGGAAGTTTCTGGGGTCTGCACTGGAATTAGCCTGACTATTTCAGGCTTTTCTGGCAAAAATCCAAAAAATTTGGACTTTTCAGAAAAAAGCTTGAAAAAAAGGAAAAAAACTCTGAAAAAAACGTACGATTCAGGTGTTTGTTCAATTTTATTGAGGTTTTTCCCCGATCCGATTAAATTGAGCTCCTTTAATAATAAATAAGGTCAAATCGTGGATTCTAGTTTGGTCTGACTTTTTTTTAAATAAATATCAGAAAAATTTGGATTTTGATTAATAATAACCCCCCCACAGTGTAGGTGTTAAATGAGGAAAAGGGGTCTCTATACGGCATTATACACTTTCAAAATAACTGTTAGTATGATGTAGAGAGGGATATTCTGAGACAATTTGCAATTGGTTTTCATTTTTCATAATTTTTTTATTTATTTTGTATTCAGCAGCTCCAGTTTGTAATTTCAGCAATCTGGTTGCTAGGGTCCACATTACCCTAGTAACCATGCATTGATTTGAATAAGAGACTGGAATAGGAATAGGAGAGGCCTGAATAGAAAGATGAGTAATAAAAAGTAACAATACATTTGTAGCCTTACAGAGCATTTTATTTTTAGATGGGGTCGGTGACCCCTGTTTGAAAGCTGGAAGGCATCAGAAGAAGTTCAGAAACTATAAAAAATAAATAAGGAAGACCAATTGTAAAGTTGCTTACAATGAGCTATTCTATAACATACAAAGGGCTCTTACAGACAAGCGTTTGAAGCTGCGCTCCCCTGCGTTGCGTTTTTATGTGTTCAGCCGCAGGGGAGCGCAGGAGTAGACGCATTCAGTTTTTTTAAATGGGGCTGTACTCACACAGGCGGATGTAGGCGCCGAACGCAGGGAAAATGCAGCATGTTGCGTCTCAACCTGCGTTCGGTGCCTACATGCGCCTGTGTGAGTACAGCCCCATTTAAAAAAACTGAATGCGTCTACTCCTGCGCTCCCCTGCGGCTGAACGCTTAAAAATGGAATGCAGCTTCAAACGTTCGCTTGTATAGCCTTGAAAGTTAATCTAAAGCTGAACCACCCTCAGAATATACAGCTGATCTCTCGATAAGTAAAAACAACGCAGGTGAGTTATTTCGGGAGCAGGTAGCTGCCTGAGTTCTGTGCTGATTGGATTCCTGTGCTCTCAGCCTCCCCCCATGGGACCATTAACTGGCAGTTGACTGAAGACCTATCTGCCACCCACAGAGCTCAGCACAAACATATTTGTCTTCTGTTCTCTTGCACCGGAGCAAACGGCCGTTCCTCGCCCACAATAAATTAGATGAATTTTCCATAGGTAAAAACTGCCTCTTTTATGGTTCAGCGAGTAATGCCTGTGTCAGTAATGGGTCCCAGGAAACTTCTTAGCCCCTCCGCTAAACATCTGTAGCGCGTACCTAGTTTTTTTTTTTTCCTCCCTTTTTACATGAAATTAAAATGGATATTAGAAATTGCCTTCAATACGTGACTGTATGGCAGGCTTCAATATCTCCCACATCACAGGCTCCCGGAGCAGAGGATCTAGAGCGGTAATAAACAGGGAAATGAACATGCGACATTCAGTAAATACATAATCATCTCGTCTGGCAGTTCAGTGGGAAGGAGGGCTTTGTAGGATGTTGCTATCTGCCGCCAGATACCCAAAACTGCCAGCTGACTCAAATTGCTCAGGACTGGAGAGAGAGTGGGTAGGACTCGCCGGCCGACTCGATACTGTCCACGGATCTGATGACTTGATCTCTTTTCTCTCTAAATGAGCAAAATCGTGGCTGTTTGTAAATAGATGAGCTGTACATTTCCCTTCCTCTAGAGCAATGACCGGCTAATGCTGAGTCTCGGTTCCTCTTTCACTGAAACCCACACAAGTTCGTGTTCTATGAACTGAAAACACAGTGGGTGTCATGTGTTGTATATTTTTCTTCATCTATCGAAGCCTTTTTGGGCAGCAATTTCCAGCGCAATTAAAAAAAAAAAAAAAAAAAATTAGATTTATAGGTGACCTTGCCTGAAGCCTGGACAATCCTGGACCAGCTCCCTACCCAGTGAAAGGAAATGGCAACCCAAGAGTTAATTTTTAATACAACATAATTCTAAGCAATTAACATTCATTACACATTTCGTATTGTTTATAATTTATTTGTGTATGTCTTGCTGTTTTTAGAATGGGGCTGACTTGCCCTTTAAATTGCTGCCTAATATCTTCTGCCACACAGTGCAGTACAGGAATGGGATCCGTTATCTGGAAACCCATTATCCACAAAGCTCCCAATTCCGGGATGCCCGTCTCCCATAAACACTATTTTATTCAAAATAATTTTTGACATAAATGATTTCCCTTTTCTGTGTAATAATAAAACAGTCGCTTGTACTTGATCCCAACTAAGATATAATTAATCCTTATTGGAAGCAAAACCAGCCTATTGGGTTTATTTAATGTTTACATGATTTTCTAGTAGACTTAAGGTATGAAGATCCAAATAACAGAAAGAACGCCAGGTCCTGAGTCCGATACCTGTATTATATACAGAGACCTGTTCTAAGCAACTTTTCAGTTGGTCCTTATTTTTAATAATTTTCAAACTATTTTGCCTTCATATTTTTTTTTCCGGGCAACTGAAAATGATTCCTGGTTGTCGAGGTCGGCGACCCCAGCAACCAGAAAACAGGCACAGTGGGAGGCTTCAGATTTAATGCTATTTTTGTTTTTATCTGCTTGTTGTTCTATCCAGGCTCACTCCCCTCCAGTGATGCAATTAGATTATCATGGGCTCAGGTGCAATATTTGCCTCACCTCTCCTCTGGCCTGATCCTCAGCACACTTTTCACTTCTCCCTCCTCGTGCTGTGCACCTCAGTATCTATGAAGGGCCCCTTGGGGTGCCGTCTGGGTGCAATCGCTAACTGCTGCCTGGTTGCTTGGGTAATTAGGCCATATCAACCAGATAGCTATTAAAATTCCAAGCCTACATAACAAAAAAATTAAAAATAAGACAAAATAAAAGACCAAGTGCAAAATGTCTTAGAATTACATTGTCTACTCAAACAAAAAGATTATTTTAAGGTGAACTACTGCTGATAAAAGTTACAAAGTTTACCCCTCCTAAAAACAGTCACTTAAAGGAGAAGGAAAGGTTAAAATTAAGTAAACTTTATCAGAAAGGTCTATATAAATACACCAGTAAACCCTCAAAGTAATGCTGCTCTGAGTCCTCTGTCAAAAGAAACACCACATTTCTTTCCTTCTATTGTGTACTCATGGGCTTCTGTATCAGACTTCCTGTTTTCAGATTAAACCTCCAGGGCTAGGGCTTGAGCATGCTCAGTTTGCTCCTCTCCCCCTCCCTCCTCTCTGCTGTAATCTGAGCCCAGAGCTATGAGTGAGCAGGGAGAGACTCCGGCAGGAAGTGATGTCACACCAAGCTAATATGGCAGCCGATATCCTAAACAAACAGAGAGCTTCTAGAGCTTTTTGCTCCGGTATGGTAAAGCATTCTGCAGATTAGATATAGTGTTATAGCTTGCCCTATTGTGGCTAATCTATTGGTAATAAAATGCTTTGGTAGCTTTCCTTCTTCTTTAAAGGGGCTTCCTTATTAAGGGTCAGTTGATGAAGGTCTGTTGATGAAGGTCCTCTTGGCTGGTTCTTTATGTTTTCTTTATGTTTTACCTTATTTTACACCTTTTTTTTTATTTCCCACCAATATATAAGGAATAATACATTTTCCTGATTTTACATTTTCTTGAATTTTACACCATTTTTTTTTTGTCCCTTGAAAAGTGTCAAATGGAGGTTCAACTGTATTACCCAGAGCACAAAGGGACATAGGGTCAGAATTTAATCGAGACGATTTAAAATTAGTAGAAGAAAAAAGAGAAATGTGTTGATCATATGACCTGTTTATACAGCTGATTCCCTAAATAACTGGGAGGGTTGACAGGTCTGCCATTAGCATATAGTTAGTTTCTATAATTTGTCATAATTATAATGATAAAATATAATTCTAATATGAACTAGGATTCTAATAGGAACTGCACTTTTTGTGGAGTAGAAAATAGGGATGCACCGAATCCAGGATTCCGTTCGGGATTCGGCCATGATTCGGCCTTTTTCAGCAGGATTCGGCAAAATCCTTCTGCCGAACCGAATCCGAATCCTAATTTGCATATATAAATTAGGGGTGGGGAGGGGAATCGCATGACTGTTTTCCCCTTCCCACCCCTAATTTGCATATGCAAATTCGGATTCAGTTCAGTATTCGGCAAATCTTTCGCAAAGGATTCGGGGGTTCGGCCGAATCCACAATAGAGGATTTGGTGCATCCCTAGTAGAAAAACAAATGTAAATGATGAAAACAAATTGGAAATTATCTATGAGGATGATCAGAACAATCACAAGGTAAAGTTGGTTGCACACTGACTCTACACATGGCAAAATCTGCTCATTGGCCATCAGCCGCAATTCCCAAACGCACTGCCCCACCTTGTTCTCCTCTTGCAGTCCAATCGGGCCAGGATGGGAAGACAGGGAGTCTCTGCCAAGGAGCAGGTCAGGGTCAGCGGGCCCCCCACCAGGGCCGGACCCCTGGTGTCCCGCTGGTTCATGGCTGGACCAGTCTATTTCTGTTGTGGTCACTCCGATTTGGTGTGATCTGATCTGCCCAATTGATCCCTTTGGTGGTTTATTGGGTTCAGACGAACCCTGAATCTTTCAGGAAGGATGCTTATGCAAATTAGGGATCACAAGGGAAAAGAAAGTTGGCATTAGTAAATAACATTCCACATAACCTAAAGTCACATGATTATAAGGGATTCGGTTCGGCTAGGCTCTTAGATTCAGCTGAATCCTGCTCAGATTTGGCCGAATCTTGAACCAAATCCAGAATTCCCTACCAATATGCAATATCCATCTTATATAGGAATGAATTGCGACCGACCGCCCAACATACATGTCTGAAAAATCACATGAAAGTTTAGACAATAAAAGAATCCTCAAGAAGAATCACTTTTTTGGAGGGTTCCCAACCCTGGCAAAAATTTTAAAAATTGTAAACTGGAGAGAGAGAATGTAATTTTACATTTTTAAACGTTTCTGCAATTGGTCACCGTAGACCACGCTGAGAGTTCATTCCAAGGTGACCTCCCCATTAAATACCCATGTTGTGGCAGCAATGATACTATATTATAAATGTATTGGGCACGTGCGTGTGGACTGCAGAGCAAGCAATCAATAGGAGCGGTTATTACTATTATAACTCACAGTTATAGAGATGGAGGTGTAAATCCCCCCCCACTGCTATATATATATATATATATATATATATATATATATATATATATATATATATATATATATATATATATATATATATATATATATATATATATATATATATATGATTCTCAAGGCCATGTTAGAGATGCCATATCTCATTCTATATGGTGGGAAGAGCTAATATCCAATAACAACACTTCATCATCTCTGTATCAGCCCAATAAAAACGTGTCACATGCAGAAATTAAGCAGCGCTTCCCAGGTCCGACATGTTATTGAAACCAGCGCCGGGGCGTTTGTCGGGGAGAGCTCGGCTCCAGGATAATTCCCAATAAAGGCTTCCCTTTTTTTCTGCAGAGAATTTCAATGAAGAATCATCATTTTAAACAGGTTTATGATAAGCCTGACGCTGATTCCACATAAGATCAATTGGTTCTTTTTATGTATCTGTAATGAACCATAAAGGACTGGCTGTTGAATTAGGTTTCAAGTCTCACAGGGGTTACGAGGGGGAGTGATTATTTTTTCTGTTATCATTGTGCAAGGGGAATAAATAACGACTTTAAGTTCTTTTATGAAACCCAAGAAGCCAGCCTATCCTGTTTGCCATGTGCTGATGGGCATCTCCAATGCTTGTTACCCACAATGCAACTTTTTTTGCCCGGGTTATTGCATCTGATTCTAGAGGCAGGGAATGGTAGATGCAAATGTGGCCATATTGTAAACCGTAGCTCCTGGGTGTTCCAATGCATATTTCAGCGGGTTATAGGCCCCCCGACCCGCTGTGCTTTATTACCTGCACCTAAAGCCCAGAGGAACAAGTGCATGGGTGCTCCTTCACTGGTCAAATTTACCACTATTAACCTGCCTACCACGTGCACCTACCTAGCGTCAGACTGGTCCACCAGAACCCTGGGATGAATCCCTCTGGTTCCTACCACTCCAGGTCCATGTGCCAGGTATGTCCATGGCAGGTGGGGGTTTAGGGCAGAGGTGTTGGGGGGGGGAAGGGTTCAATCCCAACAATGGGGTAGATTTACTAAAGAGCGAAGTGGCCGTCGCTAGCGAAAATTTGCCAGAAATCCCATCCGCAGAGACATCGCCAATTTACTAACAAGCGTAGAGAACAATTCCCTAGTGAAAGAGGCCATCGCTAGCACAGTTTCGCACCCTATCGCCAGGCGAATTTTCGCTCAGTCGAACGATCGTTACTCTGCAAATTCACTAAAGCGCAAATTTTTCAGATGAAGTGCCAATAGGAAGGGCACGAAACGCGTTAGTTTGTACCACTTACCCACTGCCTATGTTATCACTTATTGAGCCGAATAAAAGGCGTTTCTCTAAAGAAATTGTGTAGCGATTCCTGAGGGGTGATTGGGCCAGCGCTGAACGGCGATACACAGAGACTGTTTGCCTTCAAAAGTCCTAACTATTAAAGATTTTTGCGTTACCATTTTTTCCCCAAACAATTTGAGGGGCATGCCACATTTGTTTTAGGGTGGGCTCATGTCTAGGGCATTAGAGGATCTCTTTTGTCTTTATTTTGCTTCCTTGGACATTTGTAATAATAAGTGGCCACTTCAAGCATTTGCACCAACATCTCTAATAAAGACTTCTACAGTATATGACCTATATGTACCCATCCTATTTAAATTGACCTAAGCGTAAGAGTATTAGCGAAGTTTCGCTTGGCAGAAATTAACGTTAGCGAAGAAATGTTCTTGCTGAAAACTTCGCCAGCATTCGGCTACAGAGACGCAAGTTTGCTTTTTAGTGAATTAGCGTAGTGGTAGCGAATTTGCATCTGGTGTGGCGCGAAGGGTGGTGGATCATTCGCTGGTGAAAATTTGTCCTTTTGTGCATTTGCCCCAATGACTTCATCTGAAAGGGGCTTGTATGTTCTTGTTCTTGGGGTGTGTGTCAAGAACACCGACTCCTGATGATATTCTGATGATGATGATATTCTCTATGGAATATGTTGGTTCACCAGTAGCTACATCTCCAGCACTTTTGAACTGCAATTTCCAGCATCTTTAGCCCCATTTTTAGATTTTCTGAAAACAAATAGATTAGATAGAAGAATGAATAGAAGAAAGAATAGAGGTTCCTTTCATAGTCCGGGGGACATTTATAGCTGTGTTTTTGCTACTCACAACAGATCTCAGCTGAGTACGTAGCACTGATAGCTTGATAGCTTTATGAGTTTATCCTGAGGGGGGAAATGTCAAACAGCTTCCTAAAATCCCTATATCTCATTTTTATTGCCCTTTCTCTATCAACCTTGCCAAGAACGTCTACATTAAGATTAGGGAATGCATATATATGGCATCTAAAGGCACTTTGTTCCGTGGCTTAGCAAATGAATTCCCTTTTTGTGATTTGTTTCTTTAAATTCTTGAAACACACATGCCTGTGTTTGGCGGTGAATGGAAAAATTCTTTCTACGTTCAACATTTGAATTAGCAGGAAAAAAAGTAAGTGAGGGGGGGGGGCTTCATGCAAGTCTTCTGTTGTGATGCTCAGTCTTTCTCTCTCTCTGTGCCCCCTCCCTGTTCTTAAAATGATGTCAATGGCTGGCCTGTTTGGAGCTCAATGCAAAATGAATGTTTGGTGAGAGGAGGACGCTATAGATGTTTGAGTGGTATTAGGGTATCCATGGAGATCCATCTCTGCCTCTAGGATACAACCTCAATGTTTGCCTTCAACATGCCATTAACTCTTTCAACTCTGTCCAGAACTATCAAGGTCACAGTTCTTCTGAGAGACCTTCTGAAAAAGTTTGCTTGGTACTTGCATGGCATGTCCACCTCCATTCATTGACTTCCCAATCATTCTTTGTCCAGTACCCAACTTTCAAGACATATTTTATGCTGCTTTGCAGTGTTTAGGGTTCAGGGGGTGGGTTGCATAAGGGAGTTCTGCAGGATGATTGAAAATGAATTATTTTCTGCCCAACTCTCAATGTTCATACCCAATTATTTAGACCCAGGACAAGTTGTATGGGTGCCCAAGGCAATGCTACTTGGTTTGCCCCTAGTTGCACCACCCAGAACTATGTTTTAGACACGTGCCTTTGCTGCCTACCCCTAGTTACAGCCCTGAACCTAGGGATTTGTCCTATTCATTAGGGTGCCGATGGGTGCATTGAAGCATTTAAGAATGGAAAGAGGCCACCCTTCCTTAGACAATGAAGCCTGGCTACAGTCCAACCTGGCATATAACAGTGCAACATCTCAATAAATAGGGTAACTCTCCAACACAATCTGCAGCTTCTCATATTGAGAAGCATGCAAATACAGCATAAGGCTGCTGTAGGATTTATAGTACCTAATTTCTCTTTTCTTTAACTTAATGCCATGAGCATGGTGTCACTGGGAACTTGAAAACCAAGCAGGTAATTGCAAGACTGTTTGGTAAAGAGACTGCTACTCATATAGTGCTGCTATAAACAGGATAGTGTAATGAATCCCTATGCAAAATTATGGGGTAATAATTTTTAGGAAAGATTTGCAATCATTTTTATCCTTAATGAAGTATTACTGCATTAATGCAGCAGTAACTTTTTATGCAGCACTATAAAGCGAATGCTCAAGTATATATTCTCAGCCTTAGTGGGAATTATGTAATTATTTTAGTTACATAAGAATATATTAATCCTACATGTGCTAACGTTTGATGAAACCAACATAAACAAGGAGAGAACATACAACGTACCCTGGTCAGAATTGAACCCAAGACTACTGGTCTGCAGTCCTGGGTTCAGTTCTGACCAGGGTGCTTTGCAGGTGTCAGTGTTAACAAAACGGTCACCATGCTACATTTATCTAGAGACTGATTTAAAAGTTACACAAGATTCTTTCGTGTTATAAGTGATGCACCAAATCCAGATTCTGTGCGGGATTATAAAATGTAGCTCTTTGCACTTTTTAGACATGTGGTATCTTTAATCATTTGAAAGGACTAACACAGCACATGCAAACACAGCACTGTGTTGGTTTTGTCACCTGGTTCCCATTGCCATCAGCGTGGGTGATTGTTTTGGGCATTTTGACAGCGGCGGCAGGAGAAAAACATCCGGAATTGCTGTGTATGCCATAGGCTTTTAAGGCCGCGCCAGCTGTTGTGCAACTCCTTCCCATTGTTTTGGGGCATTTTATAAACTTCATATTTGCTTCCTAATGTAATTCTGAAGCCATGTAAGACATGTGCTAACCCTAAGTGTTCATATTAATTTATACCATACTAACTCAGTGTTAGTAGAAGTTCTACATGTGTATGGTTTCAATGTTAAGCTGTATCACGCCTGATATAAACAGGATGTTCCTCTCCAAGGTCCCGCGCTCCCCCAGCTCCGCAAAACGACAATGCTTTGCAAAACGTTAATACTCTGAGGAAGGAAGTTTACAAACCTCCTAAAATCAGGCAAACACTGAGGGAAATGAGCCATGTCCTGCCTTTATTTTGTATATTTCAGCCGTAATCCCCAAGGATGCAGCCGCTCTGTAAATGAGATCTTATTCTGGCAAAAGAAAAGGCTTGAGTCATATTTTATCTTCTTTATCTATGTTAGGAACCATTGTCTGAGCTTTATCATTGGATCTATAAATGAAAACATGACCCTGGCTTTCTGAGCGTAGCCAATACATATATTTTATTTAACAATGTATAGGTTATTACGGGAATACACTCATGGCGTGGAGAGGGAAAGGTCATACTGGCTTCTGTGTGATTCGGCCTTGGGACAAAAGCCTTCTAAACCTTATTGTACTGATGTTCACCCTGTCTTGTTAAACTGGCCTCTGGCAATGTCCAGCCACCAGAGAAGCATCTAAATATTGGTGTGTGGCCTGTCATCACTTGGTACACTCCCCAGATGTCTTCTTGTACCATACAACTTATTCTGATGGCAGGGATATCACTTACTGTATACTGCAACTACTGACCCATTTAATGACACTCTGGGGGGTCTTCAGCTTAGCTTCATGATGGGTTCTTGGTCATCCCAGGCATATCTGGTGAAAACTTCTCTGTACCATACTGCTTTAAAGGGTCTGAGCTAGGGCCAGGGCCTCCATCAGGGATACAGTGGGTATGGCAGTGAGGTTCCTCATAGCAGAGGAAGAGAAAGACTCAACAGATGTATAAGTGCAGTTAGCTGGTTACAGAGGGGGCAGGAATTGCAGCAGGCATTTGGATGGATTGTGGGTGGTCATAGTGGGTATGGCCTGGGCATTTTTTATCCTTGGGCCCCTATTCTTGTTGGGAGAGGCTGGCATGGAGACCAATGAGCTAATAATGGTAACTAAGTAGTATAGAGCCCTGTAATTCCTAATGGCAACCCTGACTGGGGCCATCTAGCTCTTAGTAAATGGCCAATGGGTCCCTCAGCCTTTGGTAAATGGCTTACATATCATGTCTTCTAAAAATGTGATTGAATGGTGGATTTGTCCTAAGCCACTTTGAGATGTTTGCATGATTGTGTATCAGAGAATCAGGCACCAGTTGTCTTCACCACATGGCATGGGGGATTTGATACAGGGGACAAGCTAAACTGTACATAAGTAGCTTATGGTCACCGTGTCTGCCCAATGTTTTGACTAGATATTATTCTTTATCTCTTTGTTATTAAAGGAAAAAAATAATTATTATCTTTTAAAATAGCCCCTTTATTGGAGCTCCCTATAGATGTTCACTTTAAAACAAACAGGTACTTGTAATGTAGAGATAATTATCTACATATAATCCTGTCATAGAAACCACCATAGTGGTTAATATTTCCCTTATCTCAGGGCTGGCCTTGGTCTGCTAATGATATGAGAGGTCACGGGATTACCACCACTGTCACCTCAGACTGTCAGACGTGTGTGGGCTCTTTGCTGGAAGAATGGAGTGTGGCTCGCTGGTGATAGGAATACATCCCGTGTCTCTCCAAGGAAAGAACTGCATATGACCTCCTGCTTGTAACTGTCCATAATGATATCTTATTAAGATTTATAGAGTCATTCATGAAAGGGCAAGGGTGATACAAACAGAAGATAACCTGGAGCACCCTGAATTGCATTTATATGACATCTAAAAAAAATACGATAAGGAAAGGTTGTGATTGGGCGCAGAACTGACATACACCCTTTTCTGTTTATTTTTATACATTATTTACCTTAGACGGCTTTCCTTGCTTTCCATATGGCTGCATTGTGCCATCAGAAACACCCCCACCCCTCGTGATATTATATTGCTGGATTCTTTTCTGAGCTGAAATATTGCTTCTCTATATTCTGTAAAGTGTCAGTTATTCCACTGCCCAATGTGTTTTTTGCCATAGAGAGTAAAAACTTGACGGTGCAACTGTTTCCCTGTATCCACTTTACAAAACATCACTGTATCTGCGTATGTTTGAATTTCATAATCAATACAATAACTGATGTTTGCTTAATCAGTACTATATTACGGTACTATAAAATCACCAGAGTAAAGGTATAGGGACTTGTTATGTGCGGTTCGAATTTTCCTTGCCCTGCCCGCACCCTCCCAACCCGGCTGCTCCGTCCCCTCTATTTATAGACTCGCGCCTGCCCTGTCACAAAAGGGCAGGCGTAAGTTTATAAATTGAAGGGCCAGAAGCCGACAGTTTGAGGGAAATGTTTTTTACAGTAGCCAGCCCCAACCTGCCTGACCCGCTAATAGGCACAGAATAATGAATTGAAAGCAAGGCTTAGCCCCAAAAAGAGACTAACTACAGGTATGGGATTTGTTATCCAGAAAAATAATTTGAAATAATTCGAATTTTGAAAAATGATTCCCTTTTTCTCTGTAATAATAAAACAGTAGTTTGTACTTGATCCCAACTGATATAATTAATCCTTATTGGAAGCAAAACCAGCCTATTGGGTTTATTTAATGTTTACATAATTTTCTAGCAGACTTAAGGTATGAAGATCTAAATTACAAAAAGATCCATTATCCAAGAAACTCTAAGTCAAGAGAATTCTGGATAACATGTCCCATACCGGTATCCCTATATATTCAAGTTCCTGAATGGAAAGCCTTATGCTGGTAGCCTGCCCAAAATACAATTTCAACCTCCTCCCTTGTAGAAAGGATTGCTTCTGAGTGATCTGGTGTAATTCTTGATGAACAATTTTGATAATGTGATTTATAGGGGTCAGAACTGGGATGGGGGGGGGGGTCAGAGAGGCAATGGATCTTCCACCCAAGTTAGTTGAAAATGGACCCAGAGTCCTTTCCAGTGCCATATTGGGATGCACCAGAGCAGAAGTAACCCTTCTTCCTTCTTGGAAACATCTTGGGGGTTATTTATCAAGCTCCGAATAGTTGAACCTCGAACAATTTGTAGTTTTCAGAGCAAAAAACTACTAATTATTTGAGATTTATTAAAGTCCGATGGTCTAAAAACTCCTAATCCGAAACCCCGGCATCTAAAAGCTATCGAGGTCCTGTATAAGTCAATGGGGAAGGTCCCAGTGTCTGGGTTGATGTCCGTACCAATATCCGATGATTTAGGGGTTTAGGAGCAGGAGTTTTTGGGGAAAGTTCCAAAGTCTTCGGAGTTTTGCCGGACCCTATTTTTTCTGTCTTTTTTCTTCATAAATAAGGTCCATTCAGGGATTTTGGAGTTGCTCGAAGTTGGATACTAGAAATACTGAGTAATAGATGTTCAGACTTTCCAGCTCCAGTTATTTTTCATCCCTCAACATGAAGTCTGCGTTTGTGGACTATTATGAATCTTGGAAGACAGGAGCAAAGAGGGACCATATGTGCTGGGGCTGTATAACAAAGTGCAGGCTGGATTTAACAATACCCAGTTTTGCAATAAGATTTTAAGAGTTTTGAATGGTTTGCTTAGAAAGTAACAAAATACTAACCTGGACTCCGCTCTGCAACTCCCCTGTCCCCCATTCACTGGCAGCTGCTCACAGAAAGAAAAATGAGCTTCCGCAAGTCTTTTTATTAGAATTTTCTGTTAAATGTCTGGTACTTAAACCACTGGGCACTCACTTAGGTGCAGTTGGGTGTGTAACATTATTGTCACTTTGGTCAAAACACGGCCTACACTCCCGTTTAACGTTTAAGGATGAGCCTTCACTAAGTCTGGAAGGATGGAGGATGTGCTCAGTCACTCAATGCCAGTGGTCCTTTAAATAATCAATAAATAGTTTAATATTTGGTCATACAGGTATTAGACCTGTTATACAGAGTGCCGGAAGCAAGAAGAGGATCGCTCACTGGTATAACCCCGGGTCGGTGCAGTTTTCTGCTGATAGGAGCACCGGCCCGGGGTTTCAGGTAAGTCAATACAATCACTTGGGGGTGCCTAACATTTGCCACCCCCATGTGCACCAAGCCTTTTCTTCTCCTTTAAGTCTTCTAGAAAATCATGTAAATATTAAATAACCCCAATAGGCTGGTTTTGCCTCCAATAAGGATTAATTATATCTTAGTTGGGATCAAGTACAAGCTACTGTTTTCTTATTACAGAGAAAAAGGAAATCATTTTTAAAAAAGTGGATTATTTTATTGTAATGGAG
Organism: Xenopus laevis; assembly: GCF_017654675.1. Lineage (NCBI taxonomy): Eukaryota > Metazoa > Chordata > Amphibia > Anura > Pipidae > Xenopus > Xenopus laevis. The sequence goes on from NC_054371.1 coordinate 220,633,367, forward strand.
TCTATGGGAGATTCCATAATTGAGCTTTCTGGATAATGGGTTTCCGGATAACAGATCCTATACCTACAAAAATATACACAGTGGTTCCTTTGGTTACAACCCTTACACTTCCAACAACTGTCCTTCTGGGCATCTCCATAATGGACTTCCAGGAGCACACACGTCTACTCTAAAGGTGGCCATACACAGGATAATAAAATCTGGTGACTCGGTTCCACCATACTCAGCAGCTTATTGAGCGTGTATTGGTCCATTCAAACCTCTGTCCAACCAATATCTATATAAAATAATCCAGTCATACAAGGGCCACATTGGCTCGTTGACGTAGTTCTCTCCCAACAAGTCTCCATAGGTCCTCAGTACGGTCACATCATTGGGCTAAATCATGGTATCAGCCCACTTTTGCCCAGCTCATGACTGAGCAGATCTCGCCATGTATAATAAGCTGAAGTCTACACACTTAAATTACTCACCCAAGGTTCTTCTACTAACCTACTAGTTGGTGCCAAAACTGCACCTAGTGCATTTTTACATAACATCTATCTCTCATCTGACTTTTTATCCTTAAATACATTGTTTACCATTGATTTAACTTTTAGTATGATGTAGAGCAGTGATCCCCAACCAGTAACTCATGAGTAACATGTTATTTACCAACCCCTTGGATGTTGCTCCCAGTGGCCTCAAAGCAGGTGCTTATTTTTGAATTCCAGGCTTGGAGGCAAGTTTTAGTTGTATCAAAACCAGGTGCAATGCCCAACAGAGCCAATGTATGTTGACAGTCCATACAGGGGCTACTAAATGTTTAAAATATTTTATTTGATTTTCACATAAACAAGAGAAATCAGTATGGCAGCAAATACCATGCAGACTCAGAGCTACTAAATGGCCATTCACAGCCCTTATTTGGCACCCCAGGAACATTTTTCATGCATGTGTTGCTCCCCAACTCCTTTTACGGAATGTTGCTCAAAAGGTTGGGGATCCCTGATGTAGAGAGTGATATTCTGAGACGATTTTCAATTGGTTTTAATTTTTTATCATTTGTGGCTTTTGAGTTATTGAAATTTTTTATTCAACAGCTCTCCGGTTTGCAATTCAACTATACAGTTTGTAGGGTCCAAATTCCCCTAGCAACCATGTACTGATTTGAATAAGAGACTGGAAAATGAATAGGAGAGTCTGAATAGAAAGAGGAGTAATAAAAAGTAGCAATAACAATACATTTGTAGCCTTACAGAGCATTTGTTTTTTAGATGGGGTCAGTGACCCCCCCCATTTGAAAATGAAGACCAACAGAAATGTTTCTTATAATTTGTCATTCTATAACATGCTAAAAGTTAATATATAGGTAACCAACCACCTTGCTCGGGCTCTCACTGAAACCCCCTGACTCTTGGAACAAACTCCTGCTCCTACCCCAGCATTGTGTTGCTTGTCTGTTCTACATAGAAACAACCACCCTTCAATCACAGCTCCAGTGTGTTGTGTGGACTCTTAAATAATACATTTTTATCACTCCGACTGTGACAGACTGTTTGTCTAAATCCCCTCAGTGACGGCATTGGTAAACAATAGAATGCTTGTGTCTTCTCTAAAAAGATCCATTGATGACTTCTAAAGCCAGACTGCTTTCATTGATCAGCTAAAAACCTAAGGATTAAAAGAGGCAATTAACCAAGAGAAGAGGTGAAGGCGGCCATCGGGTGACACCAACTACAGCAGCTTCTCCATTGATAAGAAAGCAAATATTATTATTCACCTTAAACTACTTTTTTTTTGCAGAATTCATTCCAAAAATTTAAATCCAAAATGTATGGATAATAGTAATAAGGATTCATTTTATCTTTAACCAAGAGTAGGGACCAGTTTTGGACAAACCAGACATTTTCAGTTCTTACAGAGCAAAACATTATTTTCCTGGTTTTTGAGTTAACGTTGAGTATAAACTTGTTATTTATGAGAGTAACAGTATAAGAATTAGAATATTGTTGCATGGGTCACATATTATTTGAAGGGTTCCCTATACAAGTATGGGTTTTAGGGTTTTCTGGATAAGGGTTTTTTCCGTAATTTGGATCTTCATACCTTAAGTCTACTAGAAAATCAATTCATCGGTAATTTAAATCCAATAGGCTGGTTTTGCCTCCAATAAGGATTAATTATATCTTAATTAGGATCAAGTACCAATTACAGGTAAGGCATCCATTATCCAGAAACCTGTTATCCAGAATGCTCCGAATTACAGAATGGCCATCTCCCATAGACTCTATTTTATTCAAATAATCCAAATTTGAAAAAGTGATTTCCTTTTTCTCTGTACATAAAATAGAGTCTATGTGAGACAGCCATTCCTTAATTCAGAACGGGTTTCCGGATAATGGATCCCATACCTGTACCTTGTACTTGATCCCAACTAAGATATAATTAATCCTTATTGGAGGCAAAAGCAGCCTATTGGGGTTATTTAATGTTTACATGAATTTCTATTGGACTTAAGGTATGAAGATCCAAATTACAGAAAGATCTGTTATCCAGAAGCCCCCAGGTCCCGAGCATTCTACATAACAGGTCCCCTGTACTTGTCAGGGAGCCGGGAGCTCCCTCCAGGGAGGTAGTCTGGATCAAGGAGGAAGCCCTCTTGAGGGTGCAAGGTCACGGTATCCAAAGGGTTAAGCAAGGCGGAAGGTCAAAGTCCAGGCAAGAGTTCAGTGGTAGGCAGAACAGGATCAAATAACAAGAGTCCAGGCAGAGGGTCAAAAGCAAGGCAGGAGCAGGAATCAGGATACAGGAAAACAGGAACCCAGGTTCAGGGTAGCAGAACCTATTCTTGGGCGCAATTCTGGTGTCCTGGGTGCCCTTTTATAGTTGAATTTGGCGCCTTAGTGACGTCACTGGTGTCCTTACGCCAGCGTGCTTGCGCCGGCGTGTTTGCGCATGCGTCTGCATTGCAGCGCCACGGGGGGCGACTGGGCGCCGCCATTTTGGATTCTTCGCCCCTGGGAGCAGACGCGTCTCTTCGTGCTCCCGGCGGCCTTGACAGTACTGTTTTATTATTACAGAGAAAATGGATATAACTTTTAAGAATTTGGATTATTTGGATAAAATGGAGTCCATGGGTCAGTGAATTGGAGCTTTCCGGATCCTATACCTGTATTCATATTCAAAATCGGGCCGTGGACAGTCCTGAACTGGGCCATCGAACAATTAACGCAGCATGCCAAATTGGACGCCGGCACGCCCAAATTGGATGCCAACCCCGAGCGGACTCGGAAAACATTTTTTACTTCCTTGTTTTGCGACAAAAAGTCACGCGATTCCCCTCCCTGCCCCTAATTTGCATATGAAAATTAGGATTTGGCTCGGCCGGTCAGAATGATTTGCCCGAATCCGAATCCTGCTAAAAAAGACAGAATCCTGAGCAAATCCTGAACTGAATCCTGGATTCTGTGCATCCCTTCTTTAGAGTGGATTTAGCTTTTGCCAAGGATAATGTGTTTGGCTAAATCTTAAATTTATGGACAAGTACGGGCACAAGCACCTTTGTGAGTAGCATTAACGCATGTCCATTTTGGCACTGTACCCTACAGGACTTTTTAACATACATTGCTTCTTAAACACCTGCATGCACGGCTGCTCCAACATAGGCACAATGTATATTCATGCAATGCAACTTGCTCCTGCACTTTTGGACATGATTGCACTGGCCTCAATTACCTTGCAGTTTTGGGGGAAAATGGGTAAAAAAAAAGCCTGTGGTTTGCATCTGAAAGGCCCTTTCCACACTAAAATGTCCCATATAACCTGCATGTTCCATCTCACAGCCACTTATTGATCATTCTGTGGGTCACGCCCTATAACTGAATCAGTGAAGGCGTTGCTCATAGCTGGAATATCTGCCGCCGACAAACTCCCTGTAGAAATGTGCAAACTGGGAGTCTCCCTTAGAATCAAACAAATAAATCCCGCTATCAATAGAGGATCAATGTCAAGTCATTCATGCGTTTGTGCCGATCATTTTTATTACCTTTTGATGTAACAAAGTAACAAAGTCCCCTTTCAGACTATTGGGCGGCCCTTTAACCCTTTGTGCGCTGGTAAGGTCACTGCCACCTCCACCGGAAACCAAAGGCATCAAACACAAAATTGGCTGTACCCGGGGGTTCGCCTTGATGTCGTTTTAATCAGGCGGAGGAAGGTTTTGAAGTAGAATTAAATTATAAAGCTAATCTGTAAAGTCTCTGAGTCGAGCTGAGAAGTCTCTTTGTTCCCCGTCGCTCTGTTCTAATGTCTGACTTCTCTTTCATATAACCGGGCTGTTTGAACTCCGAGGATATCTGCTCCTATCAGTGACACAGGTACAAACGGGCCAAGGATATTCCCCCTCTCTCTGCGGCTGTGTAGAGCGAGGGTAATGCTTGGATGACGCCTGCTGATACAGAGGCCTGCCTATTGCTTTCATTCCCATAAGAACTAAAATCAGCTGCTGGGACATAAGTCAGAGTTAATAACAGACTCCGTGAGGAACAATTCATGTGCCGTAGAGCAGTGAGCTTCAACCTCTCCCACTGGACTCAAACACCCCGTCATTACCCACATCTAGTTGAAATTAGGACCTACAGTACAGTATCAGCAATACAGTAAACGAGACCTTCGCTTGTTAATAATTTCCGTTAAAGGGGTCATTCACATTTAAATTCATTTGTGGCAAAATATAGAGACTGATATATTGTGAGACAATTTGCAGTTAGTCTTCAGTTATTACTTTTTGTGGTTTTTCAGTTATTTCGCTTTTTGTTCAGCAGCTCTCTCCATTTTGGTATTGCCGCACGTATCTGGTTGCTAGGGCTTCATTTACCCTGGAACATGAATAGGCGAAGGACTGAATAGGAAGATAAGCAATAATAAGTAACAATAACAAGAAATTTGTGGCCTGAGCTTTTTTGTCTGAAAGCTAGACAGGGGCAGAAAAGAAAGACAGATAATTAAAAAATATAATAAATAAATTAGGAACACCAATCACAAAGTTGCTAGGAATAAGACAATTTAATTTAAAGGTCAACCACCCCTATAAATCAGTTGAAAGGTCAGGGTATGGTACCCAAATCAAGTATATGTATGGGACCGTTTATCCAAAATGCCTGGGCCTGGGGGTTTCTGGATAATGGATCTTTCCATAATATGGATCTTCATACCTTAAGGGGGTTATTTAACAAACTCTGAATACAAAAATAACAAAAAATGTATTTGACCAAAAAAAAATATTTGGAATTTATTATACCCCGGGGCATAAAAAAGTCGGAATCTGAAAAACCACCATCACCAAGCTGTCGGAGTCCTGTAGAAGTCAATGTCAAAGGTCCCATTATAATATCATGGTCTGTGCTGAGTTTCGGACTAAAATCCAATTTTTTTTCATTTTGGTGGTAAAAGTCAGATATTGACGAAAAAATCGGACTTTTTGGCAGGAAAATCTGTCTTTTTTTTGGATTTTTTGTCCGAACTGATTTTAGCAAGCATTTTCTATGATAAATAATGTCCAATCGGCAATTCGGAGTTGGTCAGACTTTTTCAATATAAATATTGAGATACATTCGGACTTTGATAAATAACCCCCAAAGTCTTCTAAGGGGCAAATTGAGAGATAGCCTTCTGTGTTTAGTCAATGGCGATTATGACTTTTTATGTGTTTAATCATCCAACCAGGAACATCCATGCACTTGGCCTTGTTTTCCACCAGTCTCTCCAGCAGCAGTTTATATTAGCCCTCTTCGGTTGTAATTTTTCAGGCAGAGTTTGGACAGAAGTGACATTTTTGGAACCAAAAATAATGTAATCAAGGGCTGGGGAAGTCTCTAATTTTATCTGATAAATGGAGTGTTTTTTTTTCCTTCCTCTTTCCCAAAGTCCCCAAGGTTGCGTGGCTCGCAGTACGGTGAAATATGGCTTTCTATTTCTGGAACGCCGGCCACATTCACTATATATATGATGTGCTAGAAATTATGTTTTTTGTATATAAATCAAAATATTTGTAATTTTTTTATAGGAATATAGTGTAGGGTGTTTTACTTCACTGCCAAACTACCCAGCCTTTGGGGCTTAGAGCTACTCCTGACTGTAAAATATAGGTTTTTATATTTTCTATAGAATAAAGTTCTGGAAATATTAACTGTTTTAAGACTCCTGAGTGGTTTAATAAGCTCTAGCACTTTCTGAAGCTCAATAGGTCCAATATGTTAGGCACCCACTTGTATGTTTGCTAAGTTCTTTGTATGGTTTTTAAGTAGCAACAGGGCATTTTTTTATTAAAATTATAAAATTATATTTTTTTGTTAAAATAAAATAAAATTTTTGTTATTAGAGTGCTGCTTATTTTTGTGTTTTTTTTATTTAGCTTTTTTATCAGCAGCTCTCCAGTTTGTAATTTCAACAAACTGGTTGCTAGGGTCCAAATGATCCTAGCAACCATGCATTGATTTGGGTCATTGAAAGGACTGGAATATGAATAGGGGATGGTTCCGAGCATAAAGATGAGTCATAAAAAGTAGCAATAACAATGCATTTGTAGCCTTACAGAGCATTTGTTTTTAAATGGAGTCGGTGACCTTCATAAGGATGCTGGAAAGAATCAGAAGAAGAAGGAAAATATTTAAAAAATTATATAAAAGAAAAAATGAAGGCCAATTGACAAGATGCTTAGAATTAGCTATTCTATAACATACTACAGTTATATATATATATATATATATATATATATATATATATATATATATACACGTATGATTGGTCTAGAGAGTCCATTCACAGCAAATACTGAGTGATACTGAGGATGACACTGTCAGATGCAGAACCCACAAATGTTTGGTTACCCTACCATTCTATATAGATAGAGTCTGGCTCCATTTAACAATTGTAGTGTTTCTAATCTCATCCATACAGAGGCCATTATACAGCTTTTATAACGTTGTATTATTGTCAAAATCTGTAAATTGTTGTGTGCACCTGTAGTTCAGCGTCTATAGATGTCCTTACATGTCCCTCTGTCATATCTTATTTTCATACTCTTATTAGTTGTGTTCTCAGCATGCGGTGCCATTGCACTTATAATGTAAGGCTCTCTTGATTGCTTAACATTTGCTTTTAATTATGTGTCTGTATAAAACAGGCACTGCTGCACTATTGCCTTTGATGTTCTGAGACGTTTTGTAATACATTAACTTCTTTTTGTTTCTTTTCTGTCTCTGTATAGAGAGAAAGAGAGATGAGATAGATAGACATAGTGAGAGAGATGAGATACTGTATAAATTGTGTGAGAGAGAAAGATATGAGATACATACAGTAGATAGATAGATGGATAGATGATTAATAGAGAGAGAGAGAGAGAGAGAGATGCTCAATAGATAATAGAGGATAGATAGATAGATAGATAGATGATTAAGAGAGAGAGAGAGAGAGAGAGAGAGAGAGAGAGAGAGATGATAGACAGACAGACAGACAGACAGACAGACAGACAGACAGACAGACAGATAGATAGATAGATAGATAGATAGATAGATAAATCAATTAATAGATAACAGATAGATGATAGATAACTAGATGATAGAGAGAGAGATAGAGAGACAGAGAGAGATACAGAGAGAGAGAGAGAGAGAGAGAAAGAGAGAGAGAAATAGTGAGAGATAGAAAGATGAGAGAATTCTCAATATATAATAGATCATAGATAGATAGATAGATAGATAGATAGATAGATAGATAGATAGATAGATAGATAAATTAATAGATAACTAGATGATAGAGAGAGAGTGATAGATAGATAGATGATTGATAGAGAGAGAGAAATACAGAGAGAGAGAGATAGAGAGAGAGAGAGAGAGAGAGAGAGAGAGAGAGAGAGAGAGAGAGAGAGAGAGAGAGACAGAGAGAGAGAGAGAGAGAGATGCTCAATAGATAATAGAGGATAGATAGATATGAGAGAGAGAGATGAGATAGATAGAAATAGTGAGAGATAGATGAGAGAATGCTCTATATATTATAGATCATAGATAGATAGATAGGTAGATAGATAGATAGATAGATAGATAGATAGATAAATAGATAGATAGATAAATAGATAGATAGATAGATAGATAGATAGATAGATAGATAGATAGATAGATGATAGATAGATAGATAGATAGATAGATAGATAGATAGATAGATAGATAGATAATAGATAGATAGATAGATAGATAGATAGATAGATATATGATAGATAGATAAATAGATAGATGATAGATTAGATAGATACAGTAGATAGATAGATAGATCAATTAATAGAAAACAGATACTGTAGATAATAGATAACTAGATGATATATTAATTTATATTACACACTGGTCTCTGTATCCAGTTGCAGTTGGGCTATTACATGGCACAGGCTTCTGGCTGTTCATCAGACTTGAGGAGCTGAATGTCTCATATCAGGAACACTGTGGCTGCTTCGTTCTGATGTTTTGTGACATTCCATCTCGGGCCAGACATTCTGTTACTGGAACTATTTTGTCTGATAATCCCAGAGATTTTGTGCCGCAGCTGCTGCTGGGTTGTGTGGCTGCTACTAGCCGACTTATACAAACTATAGTCACAAAGTCCAGAGCCAAATAAGATCTGTTTCTCTAGCAAATGTAAAACAAAGCCAAGGCCATGGATGCAGAGTTCCAAGAATAATAAAACTGATGTATGACCAGTCTCAATGATTTTCACAGAAAGCCCTTGTTGGCTACTTGGCTTGTGGCCTGATTGCTTTTGCTTTGATAGCCCACCCTGGCCCATGACTGACAGTTGGTATAGTACTATCTGACAGCCTGGGGCCCCACTGAGCCATGGAAATAAACACGGTTCTCCTTAGTGCAACATATGTAAGGCTGTCATTTTGGGAATAACTATCCATCTTGTATTTTATAGGGATCATTTTATGTATAAAGAACAAAGGGCCTTCATTTGCTTTTAGTCAATAACCTTTCTACCCAAATAGTTTCTCAAATCCATTCTTTTTTACTAACCTGCACCTTGTAATCCAGTTGGCTGAGCCAGTGCAAGTCCAGTAATTAGATCAATATGGAGGGTTACAGCAGCTTTTAGCCATGAGCCTGGGGCTGTGATCTAATAAAATAAATAAATAAGGTATAAAAATGGTAATCACAACATTTTCTGGTGGTGATCAAAACACTTCTTGTCCTGAAGTGCATCCGAATGGAAGCTGTACATTATCCCTTATAATACATGAGTGATACTCAGAGTTCCCTGTATAACTCAGCCTGTAGCCTTGTGTCTTTATATGGTCACAGAACAACCCCTCAGTGACTTCTAATATCCTTATCATTTACAGTAGGGGGTACATTATCCCTTATAATACATGAGTGATACTCAGAGTTCCCTGTATAACTCAGCCTGCAGCCTTGTGCCTTTATATGGTCACAGAACAACCCCTCAGTGACTTCTAATATCCTTATCATTACAGTAGGGGGTACATTATCCCTTATAATACATGAGTGATACTCAGAGTTCCCTGTATAACTCAGCCTGCAGCCTTGGCTTTATATGGTCACAGAACAACCCCTCAGTGACTTCTAATATCCTTATCATTTACAGTAGGGGGTACATTATCCCTTATAATACATGAGTGATACTCAGAGTTCCCTGTATAACTCAGCCTGCAGCCTTGTGCCTTTATATGGTCACAGAACAACCCCTCAGTGACTTCTAATATCCTTATCATTTACAGTAGGGGGTACATTATCCCTTATAATACATGAGTGATACTCCAGAGTTCCCTGTATAAACTCAGCCTGCCAGCCTTGTGCCTTTATATGGTCACAGAACAACCCCTCAGTGACTTCTAATATCCTTATCATTTACAGTAGGGGGGTACATTACCCCTTATAATACATGAGTGATACTCAGAGTTCCCTGTATAACTCAGCCTGTAGCCTTATGCCTTTATATGGTCACAGAACAACCCCTCAGTGATTTCTAATATCCTTATCATTTACAGTAGGGGGTACATTATCCCTTATAATATATGAGTGATACTCAGAGTTCCCTATATAACTCAGCCTACAGCCTTGTGTCTTTATATGGTCACAGAACAACCCCTCAGTGACTTCTAATATCCTTATAATTTACAGTAGGGGGTACATTATCCCTTATAATACATGAGTGATACTCAGAGTTCCCTGTATAACTCAGCCTGCAGCCTTGTGCCTTTATATGGTCACAGAACAACCCCTCAGTGACTTCTAATATCCTTATCATTTACAGTAGGGGGTACATTATCCCTTATAATACATGAGTGATACTCAGAGTTCCCTGTATAACTCTGCCTGCAGACTTGTGCCTTTATATGGTCACAGAACAACCCCTTAGTGACTTCTAATATCCTTATCATTTACAGTAGGGGGTACATTATCCCTTATAATACATGAGTGATACTCAGAGTTCCCTGTATAACTCAGCCTGCAGCCTTGTGCCTTTATATGGTCACAGAACCCCTCAGTGACTTCTAATATCCTTATCATTTACAGTAGGGGGTACATTATCCCTTATAATACATGAGTGATACTCAGAGTTCCCTGTATAACATGTTTCAGTGTATTCATCAGGCATGTGGTGCAATAGTTATAGCTGCAACAATAAAGCACCCAACAAATTGCCTAAGCCAGTTGGGAATGAAGCTGTGTGTTGCAGTTATACAATACCCAGGGGAGCATAAGATGGACATCCCTGATATACACAGTTTCCCCCCTCAGTTCAGGCCTCTTTTCTGTTTTGTCACATTTTCCCTGCAGCTCCCTGATTGCTGCTTTAAGACAGAAGTAAAAGCCTACGTGTCTGTTCCAGAGAAATATATGTACCACGTCCCTGCGCTATGTCAACTCTTTCTAATTCAATTGCCGACGGAGAAATGGCTTTATCTGTCATTGTTAATTATGGCTCCTCATTGATGCTGCGCAGAGTGATACAGTTCGCTTTGCACATTCGTTATGTATTTACAAGAAACCCTTGATGCACGAGCAACGGAGACAAGTGAGAAGAACAAGGAGGAATAATCTGATACTTCTCGACCCCAGATAAAACAAACCGGATGAAGAGGAACTCTTAGTTCGGATAAATTGGAGGCCGGAGCGAGTAAATTACCTTTTTTTTTTAAGGTTTGGGTTGATTTTACTAATGAGCAAAAGCTCTGCCTCTCTCTCTCTCTCTCTCTCTCTGAAACAGATGAGGCTGAAATTAAATTAGCTGATTCCGTATCATCATTTAATAGTCACACTTTAACCCCATTTTCTACAAGGCTGGAAAGTGTAATCTGCAGTGGCCTAGTGGCAGAGAAGAAGAATAGACCAGATCAGTGGTTGAAATTAAATGGGTGGAGCAGTGGGTTAATAATGGGTCCTAGGGCAGCTGGAGCAGTATCTGCAAGGAGATTGTTTGTGCCCTCCATCAGGGGTAGAGCTGAGCGAGTATCTCTTCTGCCTACTGCCTAGTCCAGGCTCTCATGCACCCACCTCCACTTGTCAGCATACGTTCATGGGAGGGGCGAGTTTGCTGGCCATATTGCATAGGGTTCCCGGCCGTCTTGGGCCACCTCTGCTCCACGTGTATGTGTGGGTTCCTCCAACACTCCTAAAAAATACAGGTTGCTTAAAGAACACCAGCCCAAGACAACCACAGCCCTTTATCAGTAAAGATCTGTGTCTCCAAAGATGCCCCAGTAGCTCCTCATCTTCTTTTCTGCTGATTCACTGCACATGCTCTGTGCTGCTGTCACTTACTGAGCTTAGGGACCCACTCACAATATACAGTACACATAGAATAGAAATGTCACAATATAAGGCTGATTAGTAATTAATACACATAATTACTACATGGCAGCACAGAAACCAGTGCAATTAGCATCAGAATTTAATAATCAGCAAACCTGTAGCATCAGCTTATATTACAGCCTGGGAAGCTCATTTTCTGCTGGATAATTAGTGACGACCCCTAAGCTGAGCTTCTCAATAGCCAATCAGAGCCCACTGAGCATGTGAGTGTCACAGACACTTTCCAAGATGGTGACCCCCTGTGACAAGTTTGAAGTCCTGGATCATTGCTGCTATTGACAAGCTCAAACTGTAGGCTGGTGCAATAAGTTGATTATATAAAATATGGCATTTTTAGGGTTTAGTTCTCCTTTAATTGGCTCTAAATAAAACTGTGTCACAGATGCACAGACGCTACATTGCAACACTAGTGTTCCGGGAGATGAAATCTAAATAAAATGCCTTTCTGTTTCCTTCCGTAAGGGACTACAGGCTTCGACTTATGTTTTCCTGGTAATGCTTTTTCTGTCTATGTTATGTATACTATAGGCTGAGCTCAGGACAGAGACAACGTTTGCCCTGGGCCCATCACGGGAGAAACTGGAGGGCAAAACGTAAAGAACATTTTATATAATATACGTTATTTGATATTTTCAATATACAATGGAAGATACTAGGGATTGAAATATAACTAAAGCTGTTGTAGATCATAGGTGGGTCATAAGTAATTAATGTAAATCCCCTCACAACCAGATGGGGGCGCTAGCATTCATACAGTATTCCAATAACTTGTTGTGGCAGTGACAGTCAAGAGGAACGGATCAAAAAAGTTTTTTATTTGATGTTTTGAAGGTTTCCCAGGCTTCTGTAGTGCTGCTACGTATACTTCCATTGTAAATTCAATTTGGCGCCGTATGCAAATTAAGCATCGCTAGCGTAACTTCGCTTTGCCTGGCGAATTAACGCTAGTGCAACTTCGCAACCTTTCGTTTCCCGTGAGCGCAAAAATTCACCTGGCGAAGTGCAGCGAAGCGGATCCTGGCGCAACTACGAATCTTAGTGAATTTGCCCCTGTGTGTGCTGGAACCATTAATTCATTTTTTAACTTAATTACTTTTTAATAGTTTTTTTAAACCGCAAGGTAATAATTTTTATGTTGAAAAAAGAGGGACAAAAAAGTTGCAGCACGTAGCGTGGTGAAAATGTTTGGCCACGCCCATTGTTGTGGCCACACACCCTAATTATCATGTTCATTTTACAAAATTTGGCAAGTTATGAAAGTTTGAACAGTTTCCAGTTATTGCAGTTTTGCTAATGAAGGTGAATTGCCCTTTAAGCTGTGAGTCTAACTTTTCCCAAGGGACCTGTTATCTTATATTGTTACAATTACTCATTTGCTTATCTCAAAATTGTAACAAAATTATCTTATCTGCTGCTGTGGCTGTTCTGGGCTCTCTGCCAAAACCAAGCAGAGAAAAACGGGACTTTCCAGTACAAACGAGGTACTGCGGGTTGAGCTGTCAAAAGAGGGATTGTCCCTCTAAAAACAGGACAGTATGCATAGATACAGGCTGTTATCAGGAACAAGTTACGCTCATGTGCATCCGCAGTCTATTTTGAGGTCCATTCAGCTTTATCCTTGTCAAGATAATACGTTCCATACTTTTCTGGAGGAAATGTTTAGAGTTCCAGCTGTTCATAACATTTTTGTCTGCCTTACCATTATAAAGCTGGCTACACATCTAGGAAAACATTTGGTGCATTTTCTAAGCAGTTAGGCTGCCCGATTTGTGCTGATCCAATGAATTTTTAATCTGCCCCTTGATATCTGGCCAATGTTCTGCTAGTGAAGAAGACCTTTGGGAAGGTGGGGCGTGCACTTGCCCGTAAGCTGTTGGCAAGATTTAGACAGGTGGAGACATTCATTGACTTGTGTATGGCTAATAGATCTGGAACTGCCCACCTGAAGTTCATACCCCACCACCCAAATATGATAGGTATTCCCAACTAAACTTAGACTCCCTACCTAATCCATTTAAAACCTGCCACCCAGTATCCAACCCAATTGATATATCATGGTCCTCTTGTTTTTTTAAGTCCCTCAGGTGCCGGTACTAACATCATACTGAAGCCCTGGAAGTATGTTTGTAATTGGGAAGGGATTGCATTCTCGGTGTGGGGCCAGCCATGCTCTAAATGAGTCGGTGGGGGCAATCAAGGACTTTTTTACTTCCTGGAGTGCCATGTCCATGCTGTATCAGAAATGTTGGCACCTCTGGTTACAGATACAACCTTGCTTATTGTCCTTTGTTCCCAGTTGACTAGTGAAGATCAGGGGCGTAACTACAGAGGAAGCAGACCCTGCGGCTGCATTGGGGTCCAGGAGGTATAGGGGCCCCATGAAGCCCTAATTCATATACAGTTTTGATAAATATTGGAAAAACTGGTCAACCTCTAGACATTGTGGGGGCCTGAAAATAATTAGCTGTGGGCCCAATAATATCTAGTTACGCCACTGGTGAAGATATTTTGGGGGAAGATGAAATAAAACTGTGGAAATAGTTTCAAAATTATTGTATGTAGAGTTTCTGTAAGAAAAGGAAAGGTATGGACATGTCCATGGGTCTTTAATCAGAATATCTAGATACTGGAAAAACTTTCAAATACCTTCTATATACATGACTCAAGTCACACCAAGCCAAAGAAATTTATAAAGCCCTGTCATTTTTGTGGTATGAACTTTGGCATTCATTGTCTGAGAGTCGGTTTTAGTAGACATTTCTTTTTGGCCATCAAACGAATTTGAATTATAACGACAGTTTTCCTGTAATTGTTTTGTCTGGGTTTAGTATGATAAATCCAAGTCATGAGTTGCTGAACCTATAGTCGTTCTAGAATCTAGAATTTCCTTAGTGGATGAGTCACTGGTTAGACGTGAAAACAAGGGTAGATGTTTATGAACAACATGAAAGTTCTTCAGGGTCTGCACGTGAAATCGACGCCTTTGTAGATTTCTGTTTCAAACTAAATGCACAAAATCCCTTTATGGTGAAGACAACACCTTGGTGCAGGTGATTTGATGCATCCATACAGTGGTGTAACTAGATGTTACTGGGCCCACTAGGAAATAAGGTGAAGTTTTCTATCAAGATTTATTAAAACTGCTCATTAATTAGGGCGTCACTGGGTCCCCTACACTCCGGGGGCCCCCTGCAACCAGAGGGTCCACTACCTCTGTAGTTACACCTTTGCATCCATGTGTTATAGCAGCAGTGGGAAGGGGGCACGCTGACAGAGCACTTGGTATGCTCTTAGGTTTAGTGGATGGGGCAACATTTCATTGTAGAGATCTCAAATTATTATTGCTAAGGTCTCAATAGAGGCCAATATTTTTGCTAAATGCGACTGATATTTCTAAAGTTGGAGATATCCCTAGTTCTGTGGCATATACACACGAGACTACTGTGTGAGGTCCATTGGAATGAAATGGAGTAAGAACGTATGTAGTACCGCCGGTGTAAAAGAATTAATTATTTCAGGGAGATGTTATGCTTTATAGACATTTCAGAGATGATGATGGCCTCTACCTCCAGATCCCTATATGAACCGCACATTTATGTCATTTTCTTGCCCCTTCTTAACATCTCCACTCACTTTTTGTCCAGGCCAGAACTGTTTGGAGTTAGTGTGTGTAAGTGCAAGAGAACCCTGGAAATAACCTCCTCTCAAGGCAGGTTGCAGTGCCTACTTGCCCTGTTGTTACACCCTAGAATCAGAGAACATACTTCTTGGGCAGCCACCACTTCTTCAGGCTCCCTTGACACATAGCAAGGTTCTAGATATAGAAGGCCTTCACTCTGCCTTAGGTCTTCATCCACTGCTTGGTTAACCATTAGGTGGGACAACCTCTCAGGTTTTAATTACTGTTTTAACTATAGCTAGCCAATTAGCAGCTATTTTATAAAATCATTAAATGGAGTATAGTCTTCTCTGTATCGCTGCTGGTGAGAGGTATTCCTATAACCTGAGAGCTATATTTATGTATGTGTTACGGGAAGTCTACTTGTTGAGGTCACCTTCTCTGCTCCCTTCAGTGAGATAATGATACATTAGCTTGACTCGCAGACCCTTTGCCTTCTCCGAGTATAATTGCGGCAGTCTATTTGTAATAATTATATTACGGTCGACTTTGTTGACACTCGGATATTTTTTTCTGTCTGTGCTTTCAATCCCCACAATTATGCGCAGTAGACTAGCAGGCTTTTCAAACAGTTCAATTAGAGCCTAGAATAGCGGCAGCAGCAGGAATTCTTCTCACGGACCAATTTAATTTATATATTTATTACAGTGCATTAGGCCCTGCAAACTTCTATATTTTCTGCCGAGCTGAAGATCGTGGCAAGCTAGATCTGTTTTATTGGGTTGGTAATTAAATCAAATAGACTTAGGGGTGTGTTTAATTGGGAAAGTTTTTAAGAACAGGGACAAGCCCCGTGTAGGAATCAGCAGTCTTCCGAGAGGCGAATGACTCCCGCTGGAAACTGCCGAGCCCTTAATGGGAACTATTGGGTACAATTCTGTTGTGCTGGCTGCATCCGAATGTTACAGTTGTGACCCGTCGGGAATTTAACTCTTGTAAAACAACTTGCGTGGCTATGGAAACTTTCACTTGCTTTAAAAACTGTGTAATGCGTACTACCCCTTCTCCATTTAGACTGTAAGCTCTATTGAGCTGAGCCCACCTTAATATACTGTATAATGTTATACATACCATAGCCATTTTCATTCTATTCATAGATGTACTGACTCTCTCATGACTCTCTATTTTCAGGGCCAAAAATTCATAGACAATTTAGACAATTACCAAGATAGTTCTGGACTCGTATTTGTCTATTCAGATTTATTTTTTATTTTAATTAACTTGTGCTCTTCTGAAAATTAGATTCTCATGAGAAAAACAACAATGAACTTTGACGTAGGAGACATACCTACTATCAGCATAGCTCTATGTGTGATACTAATGAATGTGTGTGTTCTTGTGTCTCTAGATGTAGAAGACAGAAGTAACTCAGGATCCTGGGGGAACAGTGCACATCCAAGTCCATCTAGAGTAAGTATGGTTCCTTTGCTATTATCTCATTATGTCATGTCTAGGAACATCTGTTGGGGTTACCATTTCCACCATCCTCATAGTTTCTAACACAGTAAAGGACATGTTCAACTTAAAATAAAGTTTTGATAGACTGGAGAGTAAGATATTCTACGAGGATTTGCAGGTGGTCTTTATCCTGGTAGGGGGTGAGCAGATGATGTAACAAGGTGGGTCAATGATCTAGGGCGGCAGCCTATGCCATAGGTAGGCAGTTTGTGGGGCAAATTCTGGTTATTATTATTAATTCTGGATTATCGGGGCAGAGAAAGTGTGAAGTAGAGCTGGAACTTGAGTGGAATCGGGTTTAAATGGGTGCGCCAAGGCAAGAATCATCAGAAAACATTATGAATTTAATGGCTAATATGTTACTGGTAAATTAGTAATACTCGACATGGCCTCAGTTGGTGTTTTATTGGCTCTTGGCTGGATTGCAACCCTAGTTACAGTATGGCAGAAGAGAATATCCAATAAATAAAAAACTGGCTAATAAGGACCAATATGTTCACAGAAATGTTCAATACTGAAACTGTTCTGCAAAGTAGGCGGGGTTCCATAGAGTGTTTAGTAATTATTTTGATTAGACCTTAGTCCCATTGTTTAGGTGAAAGGAAGAATAGTTTGATTGGGTGTGATACCAGTGACTTCATCTGGTGACAGAGACATCATCTGACTAATGTCATGATGGGAGATAATGATCCACTCCGGCCATGAAGAGGTGTTAGGTTCCAGGATTGGATCATCATAACCCTAATGACATGTTGTTAGTTGATATCTTCGGGATGGTGCATTAAAAATAGTCTTACAATGCAGCTATAGTGCGGCCTGTTAACTGAAGTTTAAATCACAATTGGTTTTGGCCAAACCAAAGTCTTGACATTGGACAGGGATTTGTAATCAGTTAGGGCTATATTAGCAAAGTTCCATAATTCAGTTTGTCTGAATTCCGAGGGTTCGGCCAAAGGGTATCCAAACCACTTCATGCCATGGCTGCCATTGGGATGCTGGACGGCCTACTCTAGTGATTGAACAGCTGGAGAAATGTTGATTAGAGATCACTGTCCCTTTAGGCCTCCTTTGCAGCTTCCACTTCACAGCAGTTCTCAGCTGGAATGTCTCTTAATAACCCACAGGAAATTCCTGTAAGATAGTTATGAGGATAATATATGTCCATCGAGAGCACTTTAGGCAACAGCAGTCTCACTATTTCTACAGAAAAAACCTTAATAAATGGGGCTTGCAGTGAAAACCTGTTCTGCTGGTACTTTCTGTACATGGACATATGCTTTCCATTGAAAATTTTACATGGGACATAAACTGTTTGTACAGTGGGTAATCCCTGCTCATTTTGGGAGAGCCAGATGCGAAGAAGGTCCATAGAATCTAATTCTCCATTCCACCAGCAACTTTATTTTGGGTTTGTTGGTGGAGGATTGGTCAAGCCCTTATCCAATCGCATTAACTCACTTGAAGCATAATGGGGGGGGTCCTCAACCCTTTAACTGCCGGTGTTTTTGCCATCTTATGGGTACTTTGAGGGAAGTGTGTTGCTAGGCAATGCATTCCTCCTGTACCGTAACCTTAAATCCAGAAATGTAGAGCCTACATCTGTTACCTTTTTTTTTGCTGATGAATCTACATCGATGGCAAGGGAAGGGTTAAAAGTATACTTTTATAAAAATTACCCATCTACTGTACTTGTGACAGATATAGAACTTTTTAAATGACATATGAGTTACCATTGCTGCCACATGGTCCCCCTTTCCCAACAACAGGCACCTTTGTAGTCGTCCTTCCTGTTTGTCATAAACGTAATTAATTGGATATACGATCGTTTCCATTTATGAAGTATCGTCGGCAAAAGTTTTCCAGGTCTGGTAACCAATATCACCCAATCAGCCATCACGCATTTGGTTTTTGGAGCATGAGCACCAAGCGCCATCCTTATGTTGTGGCCTAATCCACAAATCTTTGTGCTCATTCTTGGACTTTATTGTATGCAAGGCTGGCAATACTTGATGGCACTACTTACTGTATATATGGACGGAATGGGAGATAGGTGAGATATAGGTAGGGTGTGTAGACGTTCAAGCTAGGGAGTGGTAGCAGGTGCAAGCTGCAGCAAAGGCTTGGATTTATTACCTGCATTGATTAGGCTTAGAGCTTCCCAGTAGTGATGTGCAGTTTTTGCCGACCATCACCCGACCCTAACCTCGTCTTTATGATCCACCTGACCCTAACCTGGCGTGACTCTGTATTAATAGACCTGTACCCAACCCGTCCCAGGGACGAGGCGCTTGTCTATATAAAGTGCAGAATGGAAGCAGGAACGGGGCACTATAAGGTCGAGAGTGGGGTGGGCACATGGTAAAGTTCAGGCTGAACCTACCCTGAACTTCTCTACTTCCCAGCACCCAACATTAATGAACACCAATGGTTGCCACCTTTCCGTTTTGTCAGTCCAGGCAGCTGGTGGGTGATGTAGAGGGTGGGGCAGTGCGTATAGTGGTGGGCTCATGATGTCAGTGGGAGGGGCTATGATGCATCAATCTGTAATTGTTGTATCATTCAATGTGAGTCCTATCCCGGTTTCCTTAGGCGGTTTTGACCCAGGCAGCCCTTTGAGAAAACTGGACTGTCCAGGTCAAAACCGAGCAGGTGGCAAACCTTTGAACTCCGCCACCTTCCAGCAGATTATGATGTTGATGGGCACTGTGGGGTGGAAATTTGTTCCCCGATTCTCTGGTTTTAAAGCAGGCAAGAGCTGAAGGGGTTAATAAATGTATTGAGGGACACATTGATGTTGCTCTATTCAAGATGTTCATGGCTAGAAGGAAGAGGGCTGCACTGCAACATGTTCAGTCATGCACAAAAAAAAATAAGAGAAAAAAATGAAAAACAAAAGTTGAAAGCGAGCAGTTTGCTTGTGTGCGGCTGAACTCCGGGGGTCGTGCCGAAATGACTGTATTGTGTGTGCTTCTCCAGGCACAAAGGACATATGGCTGTTTTGAATAAAACCATAAGTCTGGGTTCTGTTATGACTTCTTTGATCTCATGATAGCATCTGATACCTGCCCACTCGTTTTTTACTGGTAACAGTGGAGTAGGAAACCCCTCCACTCCCATATCTTATTGATGTCACATCTGTGTTGTAACATGCATCCCTTTAAATCCTGCGCTGCGCCGGATTCCTGGTGTATGTCATAAAATGCAGCTCCACTTCATACTGGCTGGCAGGCATCTAGCCGGGAGTCTTACTACACCTTGTGACTCGCAATTGAAAGAAATATAATGGTCACATTTATTATTTTACTCATTTTCCCAGGAAAGAAAAAAATCCTGATTTTTGTAACTTTACGATAAATTTTTTTTTTTGCCTTTTTGCAGCAATTGTGTTGGTTGTTTTTTTTTTTTTTGCAAATACAAGTCTCATTACTTCAAACCTACTGAGATTTTTTCTTTTTTCAAAATGCAGTCTCAGAATTTTTTTATTTTTTTTTTGCAGCAATTAAAACAAATCAAAATGTGAATGTGGAAAATTAATAAATCCGAAATATGTAAATTCATAGAATTGGGGCAGGTTTGTCCATTTTTGGGGTTTGATTGTGCCGCCATTTGTACAATTTTTTTTCTGCAATTACTTTAGTTTTTAAAAAATAAATAAAAATCCTGATGCTTAAAACCTGGGGAGATTTGTATTTTTTGAACAAAAGTAATTGCAACATTTTAAATGTAAATGTTTTTTTAAAAAAATTGTGATTGTGTTTTGTCACAATTCACTGCCAAAAAAAAAGGCCATCTTGATTACAATTTTTAAAAATAAATATTAAATGACATGAATGCAAAATTGATTACAAAATACAATATAGCACTGTTTAAGCTGTTGAAGCCTTGGTTAAAAGTATATAAAATATATATCTATATATATATATCTAATTGCAGTGCACATTTTTATATGAATCAGTGCTGACCTACATCTTCTATGGAGTGGTTGCTAAGGAGTGAATAACATACAGATAGGGGCAGACTGGGCCGTCCAGGGCCCACTGGGACTGTAACTTCAACGGCCCTCTTCCGGGCACCAAGTGTCCAACCTCACCCTCCACCCACATACACGCCGCTTACCTCCTTCTTAATTTTCCACTACCAGGTCCAGGTGAGGGAAAGGCCACGATCTGGGTAGGGTAGTGGGTCGATGGGGGACATGAAAGGTTTTTTTCTCAGTGGCCCAGTCTGGCACTGTGTACAGAATCTAGAGTCCAGCGGAACTATTGGGTGGGTAGGGCTGTCACCCTGATGATAGTGCACAGGTGTAGCTTGTAAAATACCAGCCAAGGTTGAAGCTTGTACTAAAAATTTACCAACATGGTAAACCCCTCTTGTTCCACCCCTAGTTCACCCACTTAAGCCCTAGTCCATCCCAGCTCTATCTTACCCCTTCTTTGCCATGATTATACAAAATTTGACCCATGACCTGGTTATCTATGTCATCAGACCACACCTTTAAATCACAGCCTGTGGCCCCTATTTCACCCACTGCCACCCAACACATCCTGGTCGCTACTCCTTTTTTAAGTGACAACCCTAGGCATTAGTGATGTGAGGGATGGCCCAATATGTGCGGGTCGGCGGGTTCGGGCCCACCTCGCACCCCCCTTTCCAGGTCCGCGACCTTACAAATGCCGGCTTCGGACTTCCAGGTTGACATTTTATAGACGCGCGTCTGCTTGCCCCGTCCCTTTTGTGACGTCATCGGCGGGGAGGCGCGGGTCATTAAAAGGAACCCGGAAGTCAGGCTCAGGCAGGCGCTGGTGGAGAAGCCGGAAAAAACCCGACCTGCACATCATTAGATATTTGGGTGCCGGAGTATACTGTAGGTTTGAGAGCTTAGGCTAGGATTATGAGTTAATCA
This sequence comes from Xenopus laevis, assembly GCF_017654675.1. Lineage (NCBI taxonomy): Eukaryota > Metazoa > Chordata > Amphibia > Anura > Pipidae > Xenopus > Xenopus laevis. Next base: position 220,655,268 of record NC_054371.1, read on the forward strand.
TGATAATGCACAGAGGAGAAGCTCAGAGGAGAAGGCAAAGATCAGTAACAGGCCAGTGGTCAGGGCGGGCAGGTATAAATCAGCAGCTTATTACAAAGCCTCTATTTCAGGAGTGTCCATACTTTACTAATGCGAGGTCTGTTTTTAGTGATGTTGTCCCATTATGATCTACATCCATAAAAGCATTGTTAGCATTCTGTTGCATGGAAAATATTACTTAAATATTTATTTTACGAGAAAATGTAAATGTATAAAGGTCTATTGGTAGATCCCAATCAACCTTTTGGGCAGCCCTGCTCTATTGGCTCAGCAGGGAAGTGCACCTGCTCCAGGCAGGCAGGACCTGACCCCCAGGTTGTGAGTACTCAGCTGTTAAACTTTTAGTTGCCTCTTCCCTTTACTGCAAGACCTTGGTGTTCTGTGACATATCAACTCATTCATCTTGTGTAAATGGGCAAATACCTTGAAACATTCAGCACAGTGTTTATTCTATTCTGAGATCTTGTGCCAGTCGGTCAGTTATTCTAACCCTCCGCTGCCAAACAATCCTTACTCTGTCTCACTCCATAGAGTTCCTTTGCCTTTTTCCCCCCGCACACTGCACAACCTCATCCCATGTTTCTCTTTGGATTTGTATTTATTTTTTTTTGCCTTTGGCTTTTTGAATTACAGAAATGATATTGTTTCTGTTGGGAGACTGCCCAAACAAAGTAAAGTTAGTTGCACGTGCCTCGGTTCCTGCCATGCACCAGATGGCTTCAAGCAAATACTAGTTTTTACTATTTCCACTGATAGACTCAGTATAATGGGAAATATACAGAATTGCGCTGGGTCTCATTTACAAAGCCAGGGCAATAAACTGCATGTTGCTCTGAATGCATTGTGCCTACATCATCCAACAATATTGGAATTAAAAAAGGTCAGGAGGTGAGCTGCACCCCAGGAATGCCCATTTGCATACATGGCCTCTGGGTGCAGTGGCAAGAAATCTGACCTTGCTCAGCAATATTAACCAGCACCCAAAGTTGGGAGTATCTGGGTGCTGCCTGCTGTGTGCAAAGGACATTCCCTTGCCTTGATAGTGAGGAGAGCTGCTTATTACTAGCATGTGGAAGGGAGAATGTTTAAATTGCTTGGCTATAATAAAAGTGCGAGACTGCCTTGAAGGAAATGACAAACTGGTGGTTGAGGTGACCTAAAATTATCATTTTGTTTAGCTCGGTATTAGATGAGATCAAAGATGTCTCACGGTTCCCATTGGCTACGTCCTCCAGCCGCCATGACTGTGTGCTTAGTCCTCTTAACATTCTTTCCAGAACCCACTGGGGAAGCTGGCCAGACCACCACAATAACCTCAAGTCTGTTTTATCAGCAAATTAAGGCCCATAGTTGGGATCTGGCCAGTAAATAAGGAGTAAATATGGTGGGGAATATTCCAGCAATTCTGCCTGGGTTGCATAGTCACAAGCACAAATTTGTTCAGGTCTTCTAAGGAACAACATACAATCAGATATTTTTCTTTTTAAAAAGTTGACCCTATAATAGAAACCACACATTAAAGGGGTAATTACCTTCAAATTATCGTAACTTTAAGTATGATATATGATGTAGACTGCAGTAATCCAAGGCAGTTACATAGTAACATAGTAAGTTTGTTTAACAAAAGACACTCGTCCATCAAGTTCAACCATTTAAGTCCTCCAGAGGAAGGCAAAACCCCAATTGAAGCCTCTCCAATTTGCTTCAGAGGGGGAAAAATTCCTTTCTGAATCCAAGATGGCAATGGGACCAGTCCCTGGATCAACTTGTACTATGAGCTATCTCCCATAACCCTGTATTCCCTCACTTGCTAAAAAGCCATTCAGCCCCTTCTTAAAGCTATCTAATGTTTTGATACATTACCAACAATACCCTCCCCTCATTAGTCATTAATAAACAAGTTTAATAAAAGTGGGCCCAATACAGAACCCTGAGGAACCCCACTAAGAACCTTACTCCAAGTAGAGAATGTCCCATTAACAACCACCCTCTGTACCCGATCCTGTAGCCAGTTTCCGATCCATGTGCAAAGACTTCATTACGACCAACAGCCCTTAGTTTAGAAAGCAGTCGTTTGTGGGGAACTGTGTCAAGTGCTTTGGCAAAATCCAAATAAATCAACGATACTGATCCCCCACTGTCCAGAATCTTACTTACCTCATCATAAAAAGCAATCAAATTCCTCTGACATGACCTATCCTTCATAAAGCCATGCTGATTGCTGCTCATAATGCCATTCACTAGGACAAAATTTTGAATGCAATCCCTTAAAAAGCCTTCAAATAATTTGTCAAACTTGCAGGCCTATAATTGCCAGGCTGAGATCGTAGTCCATTTTTAAATATTGGAATTACATCAGCTTTCGTCCAATCCATAGGTACCATACCAGATGAAAGCAAGTCTGAGAAAATCAGAAATAGAGGCCGGTCAAAAACTGAACCAAGCTCTCTTAGAACCCCGAGGGTGTATGCTATCTGGCCCTGGTGCCTTGTTCACATTAATTTTTAGCAAAGCTTTATGTACCATATCCTGAGTCAACCCCTGACTAGATTGAGCTAAGATAACAGTACAGCTAAGAGGTGGGTCTGGGAACTCCGACTCTTCTAGTATATACACTGAAGAAATCGAACTGATTTAGCACATTTGCCTTTACTGTATCTGTCATACTGGTACCATTATTTAAAGGAGCCGCATTCTCAACCTGCTTCTTTTTACAATTAATACACTTAAAAAACTCTTTGGGGCTAGCCTTAGCCTTTGCCTCAATGTGCTCCTCATTTCCAATCTTTGCCTTCCGGATTTCTGTTCTACATTTATTATAGTGTTTATATTCTGAATAAGTTGAGAACAGTAACGATTAAATATTTTAAATGACAACCATTTCTGTTCTGTGTTTTTTTTGTAGTTTTCATTTTGACTTTGTGATTTTTGCTTGTGGTTAGGGATTTGTTACTTTAGTGACCAGACAGCAGATTGGAACTCAGAATGCAAGATGAATGGCAGAGATAGATAAGCTATAAAACCTAATTACTAGAATCAAAAATGAAGACAAGCTGAAAAGTTATTTCTCACAGGCAGTTCTATAATCTAGTAAATTAAAATGATAAACGTCCCCTTTAGTAAGGATTTTTTTAAAGAACCCACTTTGGGTTGGATGGAGCCAGGAGAAGAGTTTTGCAATGGAACACCAAAAAAAAAAGGGCAGTAACATTAATGTGCCAGAATGGTGATCAGCAGTTGAGTATATTAACAGGGAGATGATATAATTCATCTGATTACAAAAAATGTCCTTATTTGTTGTTTTTATGATTTGCCTTTAGTAAAAGGGGACATATAGGGGCCGATTCATCAAGGGTCGAATATCGAGGGTTAATTAAAACTCGATATTCGACTAGGAACTAAAATCCTTCGACTTCGAATATCGAAGTCGAAGGATTTAGCGCAAATGCTACGATCGAACGATCGAAGGATTTTAATCCAACGATCGAAGGAATATCCTTCGATCAAAAAAACTTAGGCAAGCCTATGGGGACCTTCCCCATAGGCTAACATTGACTTCGGTAGCTTTTAGCTGCCGAAGTAGGGGGTCGAAGTTTTTTTTAAAGAGGCAGTACTTCGACTATCGAATGGTCGAATAGTCGAACGATTTTCAGTTCGAATCCTTCGATTCGAAGTCGTAGTCGAAGGTCGAAGTAGCCCATTCGATGGTCGAAGTAGCCCAAAAAACACTTCGAAATTTGAAGTTTTTTAACTTCGAATCCTTCACTCTAGCTTGATGAATCGGCCCCTATTTATAGTGTCAAGAACAGTTAGTTTCCGTTGCATTATACATATCTAAAATTGAAGAAATGTTCCTTAAAACATCTCTTGCCTGCTTCCCACGCTCTTCAGAAGAGCTGATGGTACTCAGGACTTTGCACCATAGGATGCCAGCCAATCTCCTCCTTGTGGGCAGACCTGATAGGGAACCACAGCTTATCTTTCCTTGAGTGAAGGTTATGGCTACCCACGTCCTACTGAACTTCTTGGGCAGGGCCCTTAGGACATATTTGTAAAAGAGACATGGAACGTAGAGCATGTATGGAAATCTCCAATAAAAGTGTAATTTTTAAAAGTAACTTTATTATCCCAAATTTAAACCAGGCATTATATATTATTCATTGTTGCCTACATAATGAGACTGATTAATAAAAGATATATGTTCCCTTTAATTTAAATTCCTTGAATTAATATGCTCAAGGCTGACTTTTGGAAGAAGTTGAATGTGTTTTGTGCCGCTGTACCCAAGTAATAGTCATGTCTAGCTGCCATTTACACCGTGTGTTACTGTGAGACCATTTGTCATCTGTAGCCGAGCTCATGTCCTTGTCAATAACCTTCCCTTCGTCTCGCCTTCCCGGCATCAGGATGTCATTCCTCACTGTTCCATCTTGTTCCTTCCTCTCACATCTTATAAGAACAAATGTATCTGCTCCCAAGGATGCTCTTAAAAGAGAAATTCACAGAATTAGGCAGTTAAGCATTATAGCACAACAGGGGATGCAACTTACCCACGTTATTTACACCATCTTTCAACAAACCTTACAAGCTGACATTTTGTGTGGCCCACAGGGCACCGTGTGTAAATAATGCAAGCCTCCCCCGTTGGCTGCCGTCTTACAGGGCGGTTATAAAAGACATGTGGCTGTGTTCCAAATACTGTGCAAGGTTGGCGGGAATGGTGACCCCGGAGAGCCAGGCCCTTCCCACCGTGGCTTATCAGCTGGATCTGTATTGTTCTGGTTTTTGACATCAGCAAAATGACTTGCCTTACTAATAATGCTCTTCCTTTTTGCCCTTCAGAAGCTGTCATGCAGTGTGCAAGCCAGCGTGCATAGCCATCCACCCCGGAGGTGGCTGCATGTATGTTTCCGCTTCTTTTCTTTGCATTCTATTATGTGCTGCATGTTAAATGTAACTACAGTAGTGTACTGTATGCATGTGTAATGCTGCATGGCCCTAAATGCAACTGTTCGGTGATGTGGTCAGTTAATTGGAGTATATATATGCTTATCTTAAACAAGAGCTAAGTTGCCAGTACTTTAAAGTTCTCCAAATGTGTTCTGGGTGAGCATTATGGTCGACATGGTTGAGATATGGGTTTTTTCTTTTTAGTCATACTCCCAATGTCATGCTTATATCTGATGATCACGTTATGTATAGGCTTAAAAGAAGGGAGCTTTGGCAGAACTTTCTGTGGATTTTCAGCACAGTTCAGTCAATGGAATCAGTCCAGTATACCTAGATCAGTGATCCCCAATCATTGGCTTGTGAGTAACAAGTTGCTCACCAACCCTTCAGCTGTTGCTCCCATTGGCCTCAAACAGGTTCTTATTTTTGAATTTCTGGCTTGGAGGCAACTTATGTTGCATAATAACCAGGAGTACTACCAAACAGAGTCTCCTGTAAGCTGACAGTCCACATAGAGGCTACCACATTATTATTACACCCCCAGGAACTTTTTCATGCTTGTGTTGTTCCACAACTCTTTTTACGTTTGAATGTGGCTCATGGGTAAAAAAAGGTCGGGGACCCCCAAAGTAGATGGTCCCATATGCAGTCATTGTTAGCATAAGGAGGAATAAGAACCCAATTTCACCACCCAATAACTGAACTGGTAGGGAGTATCCAATAAACATTTTCTTCTTCATCTACACTAAGAGCAAAACAAACAAACAATATGGATATTTTAGAAAGCACAGTTAAAAGTACTCATCTCGCCACTTGATGGAATTTGAACTGACTGGCCTTGATTTTTGCATGCACGGCATTGGTAATGCCACCAGTCTGTGCTGGAGAGTAGTAATGGTCCAATGGCAGGTGTAACATTTTGTAGCTGATATGTTTCGAGAATGTGTCTAAGCAAAATTTACATGTCAATCAGCGTTAACACTACCCTATAAGCTGAATTTTCCTGAAATAAGAGCATTTCTAGAAATTTCTTTGAGAAAACTTTCCTTTCCTTGAGAGAATTCCTTGTCCGCAGAAAATATTTTGTTCTGCATCATTTTGGAATTTGTTCCACCGAAAAATCGGTGGAACAACTGCGGTAAGAGAGAAGTTTGAGCAGAAGATTTGTCTCCAAAAGTACATTGAGATGCCAACAGGTGGATATTTGCCACTAACTTTGCATCAAAACCGTTAATGACCGTAACAGTGAAGATAGGAACAAGGCAGGATCTCGCACACCCAATCAATAGCAACAATATGCCTGGTGCACACTGGTAGAGGTTCGGCAAGCCCCACAAAGGGCTTGACAAAGGGGTTTTACTCCCCGAAACGTTGTATTTAAATCTTAGCTGGTGGAAAGCTTAGCTCTTGGTTGACAGAGCGATGACGCTAACCCAACTCTGGTCTACATGGGTTTGTGCCATTTCTTTCAATCTTATAACTTAATCTCAACATTTTAAGCATGCAAACCTAAACATTAATATGCAAGACCATTTTTAGGGAGTAGAAAATTCTCCAGACTGATGAAATGTCCAGTCAGCGAAGACAAGGGATTGGGGAAAAGAGGTTGATGCTTGAGACAATGATTTAAAACATACCTCAAAGTCAACCATGAATCACTTACAGGAAACAAATAGGAATGTTTAGGAATGGCCCTTCACGATCTCCAGACTTGAATATTATTCACAATCTATAGGGAGATCTACATGCAGGAAAGTCCTGAAGGAAATTCGGGGGGAACTTTCCAAGAGCGAGAAATAGATAGACTCTTAGCAGGCCACAGGAAACATTTGGTAGATGTTATTCTGCCAGAGTACTGACTGAAATGCTTTGCACATGCCGCAGTCACTGTTTTCCTAGTCTGAACCTGTAAAAGAATGTCATTGCATGGTATATTTGCATAGCATTTGCTGAAAGATGTTGTGCTTAACTTTTTAACTTGTAGAGGTCGTGTCAACTGCTCATTAGTGGTTTATTGAAACACACCGTTGTGCCAGGTTTGCCTAAGCAGGTCCTTTCCTTGCACTCCCCTGGTGGTAAATTAAAGGCACCTTACACATTTTCAGCTACAGATTGGTCAGATAAAGGTTGAATTTGTCACAGTTCACCAGATTAAATCACCGGTCATGATGCCTCGAGGCATCTGAGCAGCTCCATATGCATCAGCTCTAACAAATAGCAGCCTGCCTTCAGAAGAACAACTGACTTGATATTTGAAATGCCAGTTCTGGTTGCTTTATCTATCATCTATCTATCTATCTATCTATCTATCTATCTATCTATCTATCTATCTATCATCTATCTATCTATCTATCTATCTATCTATTATCTATCTATCTATCTATCTATCTATCTATCTATCTATCTATCTATCTATCTATCTATCTATCTATCTATCTATCTATCTATCCATCATCTATCTATCTATCTATCATCATCTATCTATCTATCTATCTATCTATCTATCTATCTATCTATCTATCTATCTATCTATCTATCTATCTATCTATCTATCTATCATCATCTATCTATCTATCTATCTATCCATCTATCTTCCTAGCAAATTTAATGGAACTTGTGAGTTGTTCAGATAGAGTGCTATGTGTTGGAGCCTGCCCTGCTCAGAAACTATGGGTGGTGCCACCAGGCATTTAAGTAATGCTGTGCATCCATGTGCAGGAGGTGCCTACAAAGACTAAACATGGATAAAATAGATACTTACATATGCTCCATTTGAGGTTTAAACACATTTAATTACAGATAATTATTTAAGTGGAGGGGAATGTATTTGCAGAACACAACAGATCTCCTTTGAGGTCCAAGTGGTTTGACTCTCATTATAAAGTCGGAATTAACCAAGAGAAATATTAATTGATAAAATATTTCTAGTTCCCCTTAATCCCAATTTCTTAGTACTGCTTTAATTATGTAAGGGCACCTGCAAATGTATTAAATGGCGATTATGTCACTAGATATAGTTTGTTATTTCTCTTTGCACTGGGAGGAAGATTGATAATGACACTTGCAAAGTGCAGTCAATGCCGTTATGCATTGGTACAAAGACTAGGGCCATCATTCACTGGTATTGCCACATAGGGGTCTCCCCACCTGCCCCTTAACATATGTGTCATTCAGATGCACAAGTTAGGGAGCACCATGGGCACAGGGCACAATGAAACCCTGTCCTTACTGCCTGTCCTATAACAGTCAGGCTTTCTAAAACTAAACCCTAAAAATGAATAAGGGTAAAAATGCCACATTTTTTATAATGACCTTATTGCAGCAGCCTAAAGTTTGAGCTTGTCAATAGCAGCAATGATCCAGGACTTCAAACTTGTCACAGGGGGTCACCATCTTGGAAAGTGTCTGTGACACTCACATGCTCAGTGGGCTCTGATTGGCTGTTGAGAAGCTAAGCTTAGGGCTCGTCACTAATTATCCAGCAGAAAATGAGCTTCCCTGGCTGTAATATAAGCTGATGCTACAGGTTTGCTGATTATTAAATTCTGATGCTAATTGCACTGGTTTCTGTGCTGCCATGTAGTAATTATGTGTATTAATTACTAATCAGCCTTATATTGTGACATTTCTATTCTATGTGTACTGTATATTGTGAGTGGGTCCCTAAGCTCAGTAAGTGACAGCAGCACAGAGCATGTGCAGTGAATCAGCAGAAAAGAAGATGGGGAGCTACTGGGGCATCTTTGGAGACTATATTGTGTCCCATAATGCACTTGCATCTGGGAACAGTGTATAATGACCCCTAGTGATCCTACTTGAAAACAAAGTGCATGCCATTTGACCAACCCCTTCGGAATCATATATTCAGAATCATATTTCTGTTTTTCTATTTTTCTTCTAAAAATATTTTTCTTGTAATGTGCCACATATAAAAATATTTGGAATAGGAGTGAGTGTATCACACACACTCACACAAACACACTCATGATGGACACAAGTTTATATTGTGCTTCAACGTCTGTTGGGAAATATTTCCCTACAAAACTAAGAGTGCTGCAAAGTCCGTCTCTTTGGCTGAACAAGCTGCACCCTGGTGTATCCCCCTAAGGCTGGTGCGGGTGACGTGGAGAAGACCCGTCCAAAGGTGCCAGATGGGAAGGGGCGAGTGTTGACACCTGAGTGCACAGACAGGCCACTGAGTGGGGAGCACAAGTGCTCTTTGTTCCGCTCCCCTGTTCGTCTGACTCACGTTATTTTGACTAGACGCCAAGTTACCGAGTCGGATATTTGTTACGCAGCACAGACGCTGCCTATATTTATTTCTTGTTTTTCTGGCCCAAAGTCGATTTCAGCCCTGTAAACAGCGGTGGAAAAAAAAAAAAAAGCAACACGTTCTCAGGTTGCCGAGCATATGGGCCTGCTTTCATTCAATTCCTGTCGACTTCTTGTCAGCGAAATCACATTCATTATAGCGGCAGCAGCGAGCCCTGTAACCCAACCTGAAACTCTCCTTCCATCTGAGAACGTTTTAATGGACTGTGCTGGAATTGTGGGTAGTGGGGCCCCAAATGTGTTTGTTGAGTAGCACCCTAGTTATGGGACCCTTATGGGTGCAGCTAAGCATAACAATCACTTATAATTTATAATGCTTTATTTCTTTAGGTCCAACATATCCCACTGCACTTTCCCATCAGTCCCTGTCCCAGTGGAGTTTACAATCTAAGGTCCCTCTCACATTATAGGGTCAGTTACCCTGACTGCACATTTTTGGGGTATGGGTAGAAAACTGAATACCTGGAGGAAACCCACCCCTTATTATGTTATAGAATGTCCTATTCCTAGCAACTTTGCAATTTTTTTTTTTTAATTATTTGCTTCCTTCTTCCTCTACATCTTTCCAGTTTTGAAATGGGGGTCACTGACCCCAGCAACCAAAAACTATTACTCTGTGAGCTTACAATTTTATTATTATTGTTACTTTTTATTCTTTCTCTTTTTAATCGGTCCCTCTCCTATTCATACTCCAGCCTCTTGTTCAAAGCACTGCCTGGTTGCTAAGGTAAATTAGAACTTAGCAACCATATAGCCAATGAAGTTCTGTTTTAATTATTTACCTTCTTCTGCCTCTACATCTTTCAAGGTTTGAAATGGGGGTCACTGACCTCAGCAGCCAAAAACTATTGCTCTGTGAGCTTACAATTTTGTTATTATTGTTGCTTTTTATTTCTTATTCATACTCCAGTATCATGTTCAAAGCACTGCCTGGTTGCTAAGGTAAACTAGACCCTAGCAACCAGATAGCTGATGAAGTTCTGTTCACAAAAAGCTAAATAATTGAAAAAAAGACTAAGAAAATACAGTTGCAAATTGTCTCAGAATAGCAACATCTATGTCATACAGGTATAGGATCCCTTATCCGGAAACCCGATATCCAGAAAGCTCCGAATTACGGAATGGCTGTCTCCCATAGACTCCATTTTATCCAAATAATCCAAATTTTTAAAAATGATTTCCTTTTTCTCTGTAATAATAAAACAGTAGCTTGTACTTTATCCCAACTAAGATATAATTAATCCTTATTGGAAGCGAAACCAGCCTATTGGGTTTATTTAATATTTAAATGAATTTCTAGTAGACTTAAGGCATGAAGACCCAAATTACGGAAAGATCCGTTATCCGGAAAACCCCAGGTCCCGAGCATTCTGGATAACAGGTCCCATTCCTGTACTAGATATTAATTAAAAGGTGAACAACCCTTTTAAGGAAAAATTAACACAGAATAAGTACCTTTCAATTGCTGCTTCTCTTGCGACTTTATGTCCTGTTTAATAGGCTTGCGCCTGCCCCGCCCCACCGATGATGTCACAAAATGGGCAGGGCAGGCAGGGTCTATAAATGGAGGGGGAAGGCGGGTGCAGGTCAGGCAGGTCTGGGTCGGGTCCAGGTTTTTCTCTACCCACACATCACTATTGGTCGAACCTTTATGACAAAGTCTTGTATGATCACTCAATTAGTAGGGGACATTAATATTATAACCAGCAGCTGAAACCATTGTGGCGTCAGTGTTTATATATTGTTTATAGTGAGTAGTGCATGCTCTGTGTATATAGCAGAATAGGCAGCCTTATACATGTTGTTGAACTACAACCATCATAGACTGCATGTTGTATATCTCTGGTGTAGGGGTGCTACACATGTATGGTGCCTGTATCCACATGGTTGTGACCTGCTCGTTTCCTTTTTACTGACAGAGTTACGGGGAAGGAACCCATTTTGAACACATGACCAGCAGGGATCTGAGCTCGCACTCACACGACAATCTCTCGTCACCGTTCGTCAACTCAAGAATACAAGGTAAGGTTGGATTCCCAATGTGTTGATAAGGATTCAGACTGAATGTTTGTGCTCCTGATATGGATTGTAGGAGTATTGGAGTGTGAAGCAGTGATACTTGTCTTAACTTCCTTTCTGGCAAAATTCCTCAGTGCTGTTTTGCTTTACGGCAGGGATTGTATCTATGCATTCAGAATCAGAGCCAATAGGGCTCCCTGACATGAAACACAATGGATTCCTACAGTTGCTTCCATTAGACTGGCATGTAGTTGAGGGGAAATCCAAGTCCTGCGTCTTACTGGTGGAACCATTAAAGCACAATTTACTACCTTACACTCAGGTATAATAATTATATGCCGCCCCAATGAGAATGTATTGCCCACTGAGAATGTACTGCCCAATAAGAATGTGCTGCCCAATGAGAATGTACTACCCAATGAAAACGCTGGCCAATGAGAATGTTCTGCCCAATGAGAATGTGCTGCCCAATGAGAATGTGCTGCCCAATGAGAATGTGCTGCCCAATGAGAATGTGCTGCCCAATGAGAATGTGCTGCCCAATGAGAATGTGCTGCCCAATGAGAATGTACTACCCAATGAGAACGCTGGCCAATGAGAATGTTCTGCCCAATGAGAATGTACTGCCCAATGAGAATGTGCTGCCCAATGAGAATGTGCTGCCCAATGAGAATGTGCTGCCCAATGAGAATGTGCTGCCCAATGAGAATGTGCTGCCCAATGAGAATGTGCTGCCCAATGAGAATGTACTGCCCAATGAGAATGTGCTGCCCAATGAGAATGTGCTGCCCAATGAGAATGTACTGCCCAATGAGAATGTGCTTCCCAATGAGAATGTGCTGCCCAATGAGAATGTACTGCCCAATGAGAATGTACTGCCCAATGAGAATGTGCTGCCCAATGAGAATGTACTGCCCAATGAGAATGTGCTGCCCAATGAGAATGTACTGCCCAATAAGAATGTACTGCCCCATGAGAATGTACTGCCCAATGAGAATGTGCTGCCCAATGAGAATGTACTGCCCAATGAGAATTTGCTGCCCAATGAGAATGTGCTGCCCAATGAGAATGTGCTGCCCAATGAGAATGTACTGCCCCATGAGAATTTGCTGCCCAATGAGAATGTGCTGCCCCATGAGAATGTACTGCCCAATGAGAATGTGCTGCCCCATGAGAATGTACTGCCCCATGACAATTTACTGCCCAATGAGAATGTACTGCCCCATGAGAATGTACTGCCCCATGAGAATATACTGCCCAATGAGAATGTACTGCCCCATGAGAATGTGCTGCCCAATGAGAATGTACTGCCCAATGAGAATGTGCTGCCCCATGAGAATGTACTGCCCAATGAGAATGTACTGCCCCATGAGAATGTACTGCCCCATGAGAATGTACTGCCCCATGAGAATGTACTGCCCCATGAGAATATACTGCCCAATGAGAATGTACTGCCCCATGAGAATGTGCTGCCCAATGAGAATGTACTGCCCAATGAGAATGTGCTGCCCAATGAGAATGTACTGCCCAATGAGAATGTACTGCCCCATGAGAATGTACTGCCCAATGAGAATGTGCTGCCCCATGAGAATGTGCTGCCCAATGAGAATGTGCTGCCCAATGAGAATGTGCTGCCCCATGAGAATGTATTGCCTAATGAGAATGTACTGCCCCATGAGAATGTGCTGCCCAATGAGAATGTACTGCCCCATGAGAATGTACTGCCCAATGAGAATGTACTGCCCCATGAGAATGTGCTGCCCAATGAGAATGTGCTGCCCCATGAGAATGTGCTGCCCAATGAGAATGTACTGCCCCATGAGAATGTACTGCCCCATGAGAATGTGCTGCCCAATGAGAATGTACTGCCCAATGAGAATGTACTGCCCCATGAGAATGTGCTGCCCAATGAGAATGTACTGCCCAATGAGAATGTACTGCCCAATGAGAATGTGCTGCCCCATGAGAATGTGCTGCCCAATGAGAATGTACTGCCCAATGAGAATGTACTGCCTAATGAGAATGTGTTGGTAAATAGGGGTCACTGACCCTGGAAGCCAAAATCTGCTGCTCTGTAAGGCTACAATTTTACTGTTATTGCTCCTTTTTATTACTCATCTTTAGGGTTGAGACACACCGGAAAATTTGTCGCCTGCGTTTTTGACGATGCTATTTCTGATTGATCGCTCCGAAAAGGGTATCTGTGCGTTTTCAGGTTACTGGCGATTTCAAATAGATTTGTGTGCATGGTACCTGGTGATTTGCTGGATTTTCTATATTACGACAAATCAAACGACTAGTCGCCAAGACTCGCTTTTTAAAAACACGGGCGCCAAATCTTCCCGTGTGTCTCAACCCTTATAGTCAGATACTCTCCTGTTCATCTTCCAGTCTCTCTTTCAAACTGCTGCCTGTTGCTAAGGTATAATGGACCCCAGCAACCAAAAAGCTGAAATTACAAGCGGACACCTGCTGAACAAAAAAACCCCAATAATTCAGATTGCAAATTGCGTCAAAATATCGCTGCCGGCGTGATACTAATAGTCAATTTAAAGGTGAAATAAACCTTCAGATACTCTTGGTTAAAACTCTATTTTGAAATGACCAGCCTGGCCTTTACAAACAGCTGAAGTTCTTTTGAAATTAAGGGAAATTTGTTAAAGATTTGGGGGGGGGGGTCAGCTTGTATTACCTGGCTTTACCCCCAAACTAGGGTTTCCACATTTGAATGTTGGGTGCTCCAGACATGGAGGTGGAATATGTGACGTTGAGGAGGAGCTGATGATGTTGGAGGAGGACCAGTGATGTCAGATGTGGGCTATGATGTCACTCAGGGCAATGTGTTTTTAGCAGGGTTGTTCACCTTTAGTATGATGCAGAGAGTGATATTCTGAGACAGGTATTATCTCTGTTTTTTTAGTTATTTAGCTTTTTTTCAGCAGCTCTCCAGTTTGCAAGTTCAGTTATCTGGTTGCTAGGGTCCAAATGACCCTAGCAACCATGCATTGATTTGAATAAGACACTGGAATATGAATAGGAGAGGCCTGAATAGAAAGAGGAGTAATAAAAAGTAACAATAACAATACATTTGTAGCCTTACAGAGCATTTGTTTTAGATGAGGTCAGTGACCCCCATTTGAAAGCTGGAAAGAGTCAGAAGAAAGAAATAATTAAAAGGTTATACAGAAAAAATGATGGAGGACAATGGAAAAGTTGTTTAGAATTGACCATCCTATAATATACTCGGGGTTATTTATCAAATTTATCTCAATATTGTCTGCTACAAACGCCGATCAAATCCGCTCGGGTTTTTTACGCTTATTTATCATTACATTTTACAGAAAATTAGCTTTGCGTGAAAAAAAATAATCAGATTTTCAGAATTTTTTCATGTTTTTCCTCCGATTTTCATGTTTTTTTATGATTTTTCACCCGAAAATCCAGATAGGTCTGAGATGCCGGATTTTCAGATTCTAACTTTTCCATCCTCTGGGTTTAATAAATTCTGAATTTGTGATTTTTTAAAAAATCTCTATATAGATTTTTTTGGATTTTTCCTCCGCTTTCCGCAATTTTTTAAGATTTTTCACCCGAAAACGCCAATTTCTTATGCTTTTTGCCGGAAAACTTCTGGGTATTGCACGAAACCCAGCGCACATCAAAAAAACATTAGGACTTCTTCCATTGACTTATATGCAACCTCGACAGGTCTGAGGGATTTTCAGATTTAGATTTTTCCATCCACTGGGTTTAATAAATTCCGAAAAAATTGTGATTTTTCAGATTTTATAAAAAAAAATTTCACGGAATTTGCATTCAGAGTTTACTACATAACCCCCTTGAAGTTAACTTTAAGGTGAACCACCCCTTTAATAAGAGGAGTTTTGGCAATTAAAGTCTTACAAATTAACACACCCAGGGATTGTGGGTTTAGTTCTACTTTAAAGGAGAAGGAAAGTCATCTTGCAAATGTTAGGCACCCCAAGTGATTGTATTGACTTACCTGAAACCTTGCTCCTATCAGCCAAAAACTGCACAGGCCCGGGGTTATACCAGTGAGCACCACAGAGCGATCCTCTTCCGTTTTCTATTTCTTCAAATTTTCTGGGGAGCGGAGTTGAACGAAATTGCCGACTTTTTAGTTAAAGTTGAACTTTTCGTTCTACTGCACATGCGCAGCCGCGAAAAGGAAGAGGAAGGGGCAAATTTACTAAAGGGCGAAGTGACTAACGCTGGCAAAAATTCGCCAGCGTGACGTCATTTCGGTACTTTGCTGATTTACTAACGGGTGCAAGCGTAACTTCGCCAGCGAAAGAGACTGACGCTGGCGCTCATTCACACTCAATCGGCAGGTGAATTTGTGCTCTGGCAAATGGCCGTAACTACGCAAATTCACTAAGATGCGGATTTTACTGAACGTTACCTATTGCGCCAGACTTGCCTTCGCCACTTCAGACCAGGCGAAGTACAATAGAGTAGATAGGACTTGGTCCAAAAAGCGCTGGCGTCTTTTCCTTTTTACAGGGTGATAGGCTGCAAAAGAGCGTAATGTTTTTTTGGGGTAACCGGCTTCCCCCCTACATATGGCACATAAACTATACACTGGGCTCATGTGTAGGGCAATATAACAACTTTATTTTATTTTATTAAGGTTCCCTGGGCTTGTGTAACGTAATGTATTTGCTGCTACATATACGTCCATTCAACTTTAACTTCCCGCCGTATGCTAATTAGCCAACGCTAGCGCAACTTCGCTCTGTTTGCCGAATTAACGCTAGCGAAACTTCGCCAGCGTTCGGCGCCCTGGACACATCTTCGCATGTTAGTGAATTAGCGTTGTCTGAACGAATTTTCACCTGCCGAAGTGTTGCGCTGCCTGTGAAACCGTCGCTGGTGAATATTCACCGCTTACTAAGTTTGCCCCGAAGACGGAAGAGGATGGCTCCGTGGTGCTCACTGGTATAACCCCGGGCCGGTGCAGTTTTCTGCTGATAGGAGCACAGGCCCGGGGTTTCAGGTAAGTCAATACAATCACTTGGAGGTGCCTAACATTTGGCACCCCAAGTGCACAAAGCCTTTCCTTCTCCTTTAAACACCTCTCTCCAGCACGTAACTAATACCCCCAAGAGTTACAGATGCAGTTCCTTATCCTCCCTTAAGAAGATTTATTATCATCAGAAGTCGCCCGAATTCCCAGAGAGACGCGCAGATAATTGCTCCTTTTTTTAATGTGAAGTACATTCGCTTGGTTTGTTAGGCTTATTAAATTAAATAGGATTCCTTCTAAATATGAAATGAAGCCGTATAAATATCTTTAAAACAGATAGCGGCTCTTTTCTATTGCCTCTCTAAAAATGTTATTGGAGCGAGCGGGCGCCTCTTGTTGCCTAATTGATAGGCTTTGGGAAGTGTCTAAATTACAGTGTTTAACGGGCGCAGTCTCTATTCTCCTTCACTCACAAAGGGATTCGTTTCCAAATATAAAAGTACAGTTCATATCAATGCCATCGTCTTGTCTTATTCAGCGACTACATGTAGCAGTAATCCACTCCCATGGAGCCAGGCTTTTACACACTGCCAGGCACATTTTCTTGATTCTTCTTCTTTACAGCTCTCTTAAAGTATTTGATGTTATTGAGAGGTCCCTTTGACTGGGGAACAGGCCCGGACTGGCAATCTGTGGGTTCTGGCAAATGCCAGAGGGGCTGCTATAAGGTGCCATACAAAGTCAGTATTTAGTGGGCTGGTGTGGGCTGATTGGGCCTCTGTGTACCTGAAATGCCTGGGCCTATTTTAATTCTCAGTCCGGACCTGCTGGGGAAGCACTTTCAACAAAGGGCTGTAGGGTCAGTGGCGTAATGCCCTCAACAAAAAAAATTTGGGCCAACCATGATGCTCACTGACAACCCACCCACCAGCCCATACAGCAGTTCCAGTGAGTGGTCAGGTCCATTTTTTTTCATGGGCCTCCCCTTTGGACTGCTGTATGGTAGGAACTCCCCGGTGGCTGTAGGGGAACTATCACAAAAATTAATTCTTAATGTGAGCTTCCTCATACTGAAATAAGAAACTTTCTAAATACAATCAATTAAATATTCTGTATTGTTTCTGAAATAATCAAGTTTATTTCCCTATGCCTCTCTCAGCATCTGTTTCTGTTCATTCTGTCTTCATGCAGCAGTTGGGTGTCAGATAGTCATTGACAGTTAGATCCAATATATCATATAGGGGGGATTCCTTTCCTAGTAGATGTATTAGAGCTCACTCAAATAACTGATTCCAGTACAAACAAAATCTAACAAAATAATTGCCTTTTGCACAAATCCTGCATGTAGAGAGACATTATATATATATATATAGAGAGAGAGATTCTATTTAAAATTGGTTGGTGCTTGTGTGGCCTACGACCCCAGACATGTGGTGGTGGGGTATCCTGCATGTAGAGACCCCAGACACGTGACTCCAGATACTGTAAGTGCTAGATTATTACGGGGCTCAAAAGCATGCTAGGTGCAGTGAATGACACAATTTAGGGGACAAATACATGGCCTCTCCAATACAATTCTATACAGCTGAATGTCTTAGGCACACGCATGTCTCTGTACTCCAAAATGGAGCCGGGAAGAAGTGTCCAAAAATATGGCAGTTTGCACCCATGTTTTGCATTTTGTACCCTGCCCTGTGCTTTGTAAATGACCCCTAATATCTCTGGGCTAATGTATGTTTCCGATATACGAGTGCCTGTATTATTCTCAGTAACTGCTTAAAGGGGTGGTTCACCTTTAAGTTAACTTTTAATATGTTATAGAATGACTAAGCAATTGGTCTTCATAGTTTATTATTGAATTAATTATCTTCTTCTTCTGACTCTTTCCAGCTTTCAAATGGGGGTCACTGACCCTATCTAAAAAACAAATGCTCTGTAAGGCTACACATTTATTGTTATTGCTACTTTTTATTACTCATCTTTCTATTCAGGCCTCTCCTATTCATATTCCAGTCTCTTATTTAATCAGTGCATGGTTGCTAGGGTAAGTTGGACTCTGGCAACCAGATGGCTGAAACTGCAAACTGGAGAGCTGCTGAATAAAAAGCTAAATAACTCAAAAACGCAAATAATAAAAAATGAAAACCAGAATATCACTCTCTAACTCAAGGGATTGTTCACCTTTGAGTTATCTTTGATGTAGAGGATGATATTCTGAGATAATTTGCAATTGGTTTTCATTTTTTTTATTTGTGGGTAAACAGACCCTGTAAATGCTGGGGGGGGGGGTATAGGGGGCCCAGTAGGGCACTTAGCGATCAGCAGTTTCATTATATGTTTATGAAAAATGTAATTTTTAGGGGATGCAGCTTTGCATCTCTGGTATTATGAGAAGTGCCATGCACAAGCAAAACAGCATGTAGTATTGTTTACTCTCAGTATTAAAGGGGAACTCCACCCAAACCGTTGAAATCATTTAAGAAATGTATAGTGGAAAGTTTCTTAGAATAACTTGTTTCATTATGAAAAAAAAAACTACTTTTCATTGGTATTGCCCTTCAATAGATGGGAGGTAGGTAAGAGGGTGCAACAGAAGTAGCGTTCCATTCATACTGGGCCCCAGAGAACTCATATAACCAGAGACAAGTATACAGGTGTATGTATATAAGCAGTATATATATATCATAAAGAACTCGTTCTTGCAATACAGGGAATACAATCCCATTAATGGGCAATAAATCAGATCTCAATGTCCAAAGTACAAATGGAAAGCGGAGCCTCGTCTCATTATTATGCCTCCTTTATATCCCTGTTGTCTGGCTTGTTCATTCACACTGTGCCATCCCAATGCCCACGTCTGCCAGTGTCTCTGGGCTTTGTCACTGCATTCACCCAGCTGTCTCTCTGTTTGTCTGACACCCCACCTCTCGCTTTCTTTCTCTGGCAACCCCCTGCTGACTCCCTGTCTCCCTACATTCCTGGCCTCGGTGAGATTTGCATATTTCTCCCTTGGTGCCGTGGCCTCTCTATAAGTGCTGGGGACTATGTTCACAAAGAGTCAGACTAATTACTTCTACTCTGCTCTTAAAGGGATACTGTCATGGGAAAACATTTTCTCCAAAATGGATCAGTTAATAGTGCTGCTCCAGCAGAATTCAGCACTGGAATCTGTTTCTTAAAAGAGCAAACAGATTTTTTAATATTTAATTTTGAAATCTGACATATTGTCAGTTTCCCAGATGCCCCCAGTCATGTGACTTGTGCTCTGATAAATTTCAGTCACTCTTTACTGATACTCTGCAAGTTGGAGTGATATCACCCCCTCCCTTTCCCCCCCAGCAGCCTAACAACAGAACAATGGGAAGGTAACCAGATAGCAGCTCCCTAACACAAGATAACAGCTGCCTGGTAGATCTAAGAACAACACTCAATAGTAAAATCCAGGTCCCACTGAGACACATTCAGTTACATTGAGTAGGAGAAACAACAGCCTGCCAGAAAGAAGTTCCATCCTAAAGTGCTGGCTCTTTCTGAAAACACATGACCAGGCAAAATGACCTGAGATGCACCTACACACCAATATTACAACTAAACAAAATAACAGCAGATCAATGATCCAAATGTCCAATGCTGCCTGTATGAGAGGGATTTGGGGTTTTTAGACCTTTTCAGTGAAGAAATAAATATTGTTGCACTCAAATTCAGAGCCTGGATTATTTTAGCTGGTGATGGTACTATGGTGGCTGGTGAACAAAACAGAGCGGCTCCCCAAGAAATTGTATAGGGTGATTGTTATAGCCATGTTCATGTAGCTTTACAAGCTAAAGTTGTTGGACCAAAAAGAGTGGGCTTAATCCTAAAAAAGTCTCAAAATCTCTGGTTAGTTGGAAAGGTTAGGTTTCGTGTTCCTAAAAAGACAGTCGGAACTTGGCTGCTGGCGTGATTTGGGCATAAAGCCCGTAATCATAAACCTACGAGCCCAGGGACTTCATGTCGGAAACGCGTCATTCCTCGTTGCCCAGCAGCCTGTTGCAATGAATTACCGCTACTTTTTAACCAGAGTGCATCCTGGCTTGAGTATAAAGAGAATATTTTTAGCCAACTTAATGAGTTTAACCAAATTGTCAAGCTATCCATGTTTGGAACCAAAACCAGGATTTGGTTTGGGATATGGCCAAGATTAGGCCTTTTTCAGTTCGGCTGAATCCACGTGCCTGGCCAAACCGAATCTATATCCAAAAAAAAATCACATGACTCATCACACAAACAAGAAAATCAAAAACTATTGGGCCATAAGCTGCCCGCAAAGTTCTCTCTCCTCCTTCTTTCCCTTATCTACATATGTAAATTAGGGTTCGGATTCAGTTTGGTATTCGGTTAAATCTTTCACAGAGGATTCAGGATTGGACCGAATATTAAATTAATGGATTTAGTGCAACCTCAGAGTTCTTGCTTCTGCCTGTCTATAGAACTTGAAACTCCCTCCTCACCCCTTGCCTAGTTGAAGGGAAAGCTGGAGGTGGTAGGCCTACAACAGCTGAAGTGACAAAGTGACCGGTAGAATCATAAAGCATTCACACGCTGCTTGAATATCATATTCTAATGCTCTTAATGCAACCTTATCCCCGTGGTGTTAGCACCATGCAGCACCCTGTATAGGTTCCTGGCAAAGGAATAAATTAATCTTTCAGCAAATCCAAACCTACCTTCCAAAGTCTATTCCATTATCCCTTTGTGTTAATATCTTTTCCAGTTCCAAAAGTTTTTCGCAAAAAAAAAAAAAAAATCAAAGATATTGTGTCTGGGTATTGTAAGATTCTTTGCATGGTGGAGCCTTTCACTTTGTATTATAGTTTAGCATACGGAATAGAGCCTGCATAGGGGGCAAATTTACTAAAGGGCAACGAGGCTAATGCTGGCGAAAATTCGCCAACGTGACGTCATTTCAGCACTTCGCCGATTTACTAACAGTAGCTGGCGTAATTTCGCTGGTGTAATTTTGCCAAGGTGATAGACTCTGGTGCAACTTCGCACTCTAACGCCAGGCAAATTTTCGGTCTGGCGAAAGAGCATTACTACGCAAATTCACACGTTTTTGATTTTTACTGACCGTTGCGTCTATTGCCAGACTTGCCTTCGCCACCTCAGACCAGGCGAAGTGCAATAGAGTAGATAGGAGTTCCTCAAAAAAAGTTGAAAATTTTTCTAAGTCCCAAAAAACGCTGGAGTTTTTTCCTATTTAAAGGGTGATAGACTGAAAAACATCGTAAATCTTTTTTTGGGGTACCCTCATTCCCCCCTACATTTCCTAACATATGGCACCTAAACTATACTGTGGGCACATGTGTAGGGCATTATAACAACTTTATATAATTTTATTAAGGTTCCCTGGCCTT